>NW_025091160.1:192500-361078 GCF_016509475.1 Prionailurus bengalensis
CAGATAAAGCCCACCAGTCGTGTGGTCAGCCTCCCCTCCCTCCCTGACAGGAGTAGTAGCTAACGTCCCCGAAGCGCTCACTATGTGCCGAGCCATGTGAAGCGCTTGCCATGCATTTTCCCCACCTCGCTTGCTGCAACCATGTCAGATGCCTGTTCGTACTTTCCCATTTCACAGATGAGGATACTGAGACACAGAGAGAGGAAGTCATTGCCCAAGGTCACGCAGCCGGTTAGTGTCTGGGAGAGGATATGAACACAGACAGTCTGACCTTGGGCAGCAAACACAGGTTCACTGCTAAGCTCTCCTGCTCCCTTTTGAGGGAGTGGAAGGCAGACAGACGTACGTGATTTTCCTTTGATGCTTTCGTGGATTTTGCGATTCTGGGGCGCCCTGCTCTCCAAGGCGCCTCTGTGTGGCTGAAGACCTGAGCTGGGTTGGGTGCTGGGGAGCACGGGTAGGGCAGGGCCTGCTGACCATTGTGTCCCTGCAGCGGCTGTAGAGGCCTGCGTCCTACATGGGCTGCGGTGGCGGGCGGCTGGCTTTCTGCGCAGCAACAAGATTGCAGCTCTCTTCATGAAAGTGGGCAAGAACTTCCCACCGGCCGAAGAGCTGAGCCGCAAGGTGCAGGACCTGGAACAGCTGATCGAGAGTGTGTGAGTGCGGAGCCTGGGGTATGGGCTGGAGCGTTTCCGCAGGGGACAGTCCAGGCTCCTCCCTGAGCTCTGCCAGAACCCGCACCTCCTGGCACTGTCTGCACTCTGCTTTCGCTCCTCAAACCCGCCAGACTCTTTCCTACCCCGGGGCCTTTGCACATGCTCTACCTACCACCCGGTTCACACGCCTCACCTTCCAGGGCTGGTGCCTGGTCATCATTCAGGCCTTCCCCCAGTTAAGGGTAAACTCCAACCCTCACCCCATTTCTCTTACATATCACTGCTTATTTTCTCTCCTGTGGTTATCACCACCTCTAATTATTCATTCCTTTGTGTACTTTTCACTTGATTGTTGTCTATCTCTCCTCCTTGGCTCTGAACTCCATGAGAACAGGCCACTAAAATCTGTTATTCCCCATTTTGTCCCCAGTGTTTGGACAGTGCCCAGCACCTGGTAAAATGTTCAAGAAATGATTGTTGAATGAGTAAGTGTCTGCTGTTAGCCAAACCCATTCCGCATGCAGGAAGACCAAGTTTAATGAAACTACTGTGGTCTCCATCTGCATGGACCAGATGCTGACATTGAGGCAACAAGGGGAACGGTGACTTCACTCACAGGTCTGGAGGGCTGATTTCCTGGGGGGCGGCGGGGTGGGGGCTCAGGGCCTGAGAGCATGTACGTGAGAACCTCCCACCAGAGTCCCGACCGCACAGTTTGACTCTACGCCAGAGCCTCGGTCTGGAGCCTGGTCAGGGCTGGCAAAGAGGTTTCAGCTCCCGTTGGTGCTAGCAGCCGCCCACAGGACCTTGTTGTGAAAGATTCCGGAGCCGTGATTGGGCTTCACGGGAAAGAATGTGTGGATTGATTCGCCGTGTGTGTGACGGGCAAGAGAAGGGAGAGAGATGCGCACATGCTGTGTGTGCCGTGGGTGATCACTCCTCCTCAGCAGGTGGGAGATGGTCCTTTCCCTCCCTTGCAGGCTGTGCCAGCCCAGAGCTGCTGGCCAGAACTGTGGCACGGGCAAGGCTGTGGACTTAGCGTCACCGCCTCCCTTTCGGAACCAGACTCCTCAGCCACTTGGTCTTCAAGGTGCCTTCCAGTCCGTATGCTAAATTCCCAAGTGTTTGCTGATAACTTCCGAAAGGGAGCGATTTCCATGGGCCTTCCGTAATATCGGGAATGACTTTCTCATGGAGGAATTAGAGATACCCATGCCAGGTGGTAAGGGAGAGCCATTCATTTCATTCATGCAATCGCTCATTCATGAGAGAGGGAAGGGGAGAGAGGGAATGAGAGAGAGAGAGATGAAGAGAAGTATCGCTATGAGAATCTGGCTTGCCCATCAACAGTATATGAAGGTGTCTGTTTTATCGCATCTTCACACTCACTGGGTGTTATTTTTTCAACACGTCACCCACTTGCCAGGAGCAATGTGGGCTTTTGTTGTTGTTTTAGTCGCCGTTCCTTCATTCCCTAGAGAGGTTGGGCATTTTGCTGTTTGCACATTGGTCCTGTTGGATCTCCTTTTTTGCGAATATTCCTCCTCCTTCTGTACTGGTTTTGAAGGCGAAACCAGATTCTGGGCCTCCAGGAGAATGTGCGGAAGCTGCCGAAGCTGCCCAGCCCGTCCCCACTTGCCATCAAGCACCTGTGGATCCGCACTGCTTTGTTTGAGAAGGTCCTGGACAAAATTGTGCATTACCTGGTGGAAAACAGCAGGTGAGTGAGAAAGAGCAGCTGCCGTGGCATGCTCTGGCGCCACCTTCTCCCCATTTTGGGAACTGCACCCTATGGCACAAAGCAACTTTCTTTTCTCTCCTGTTGACGTGCACTTGATTTGAAAGCAATTAGATAAAGGCCTTCTGGATGTTTGCCTCTAAATGAGCCCAGCTTAGAACCTGGGACTATTCAGGTGCTTCCTGCTAATATAGGATCTTCAAATTTGGAATGAGGAACAAGGATCTTGCAATCTTAGGGATCTTTTTCCTCCCATGAATGAAGCCTACAGTCTGCTTGCTGACTGTGGTCCTAGAAGAGTCATGTAGCTTCTCTGTGTCTCTGCTGCTCTTTTAATAAATGGGACAGGGATTGTTGCCATTCGGGAGAAGAGGTGAGAAGGGGAGTTAGTGAGTACACAGTGTTTTGGAAATGTATGATACTTTTTTTTTATATTTTCTCTTCTAGCTCGGATTAACCTGGTGTAAAAGTTTTAGACTATGAGTACTCTTGGCAAGCATTTATCCATGCATTCATTCATCCAGTAACTATTTACTGGGCACCTACCATGTGCCAGGCACTAACCGAGATGTTGGAGATACATTGGTCTTAAGTGTCATGTTAAGAGCTTGGATATTATGCTAAGAGCACAGAGGAGCCAGTGAAGAATGTGGGCTTTTGTATAACCTGAGACTCTTCATGGCTAACACTCCTTCCAGCCATAGACAGATGGGGAGACAGAGATAGACAGGGGGAGTGGGAAAGAGAAAAGACGATGAGGGAAATATCTGAGAATCTCCTCATCTCTCGGTATATGAAATTGCCTGTTTAACCACATCTTCACATGCAGTGGGTATTATGATTACCTTTTATTCTTTGCCTGTTTGCTAGGAAAATATATATGAAAGGAGAGAGCAGAGTCCTTCCTCTCACGAACCTCACATCGTGGCAGGGAAAACAGGAAAATAGTAATTGTGGTTAAATGTGGTGAGTATTCCCAGTCAGGTGGGTGGTGGTTAGTTTCCTCTGGGTGGTCCGGAAAAGAATCCTGGAAGACATGGCAGTTAATCATGAGTTCGAAGGGCATGTAGGCATTAACCAGGTGAAGTGGGTAGGGAAAAGAGTGTTCCCAGCCAAGGGAGCAGCAGGTGCAAAGCCAGGAGGCAGGAGACAAATTGGAAGAAATCCAGGCGCTGGAGTCCAATTAATCTCTTC
Organism: Prionailurus bengalensis; assembly: GCF_016509475.1. NCBI lineage: Eukaryota > Metazoa > Chordata > Mammalia > Carnivora > Felidae > Prionailurus > Prionailurus bengalensis. The sequence goes on from NW_025091160.1 coordinate 196,089, forward strand.
ACCTTCTAGTAAAATGTGATACGTCTCTGCCCCGTGCCCTCGCATGGGTGCGGGCCTCTGTAGCTATTGCCTTTGGCATATGACCTTGTGTTTTCTGCTGAATGAGTCGGTAGAAGGAATGAGTAATTTATTTGAGCAGCAATGCCAAACTATCTCTTTATTTTTTGTGTCTAAACTTTTTATTTTTTTGATTCGCATAGAAGTTGTAGCATTAGCACAAAGAGTTCTCGCCTGCCCTCAGTGATAACATCCTACATAACCATAGTACAAATACCAAAACAGGAAATTGACACTGGTACAATACTGTTAACTAAACTACATGCTTTATTTGGATTTCACTAGTTTTTACGTACACTCATTTTTTTCTGTCTAGTTCTATGGAATTTTAGCATAGTTAAATTCAGTATAAATACATATATGTACTATTTAATTAAATGTGTATTATTTAACTATTTAATAAAAATTACATATGTATATGTAGTATACTCCTAGTATAAATACAGTCTATATTTCTGTATAACCAACACCACAGTCACGACACAGAACTGTTCCAATGAAACCTACCACCCCAAAGAAGCTCCCTCGAGCTACCCTCGATGGTCACATCTTGCCCCCAGTCCCACCTGCTAGTTTTTAAGGTACTATTTCCAGGGTTTATGATCATGCAACAGTGCTGGTTTTCAGCATAGAGACTGAGTGGCAGAGTGGAAAGTGTCTTGAAGTTTTGCCTTCAGATCTGACACCAAAATGGATAAACTTGCTGAGAACGCACAGAGCATGTCCGTTTGGCTTCAGCCACTATCCTGGTGGATAGACGATTCCTCTGGGGTCAAATTACAGTGATGTTGCCACCCCTTAGCAAGAACTCCCTGGTGTCAGAGTCTGTGCTGTTGCTGTAAAATCGGGTCAATATTTAATCCTCCCAACAACCTGGGCAGGTGGGTTATGTCATTCTTGTCGTTTTATAGCTGAGGACACTAAAGCTCAGAGAGGGTAGTCGTCACATGCCCGGGGACACGCAGTGAGAGTGGGATTGGCTGACCTGGGCTCCCACTCAGTCTGCCTCGCTGCAGATCCTGTGTTCTTCGACCCCTGCTGTAGGATGGGAACACCCAAGCCGGCTGGGTATAGCTTGCATCCACCTGCTGTGTGGCCTCCAAGAAGTCACTTACCCTCTCTGAGCCTGACATCCCTTGGGAAGGTAGAACAAGGTCCTTTCCAACTCTAAAATTCGGTTCCTAGCTTGTAGGAGTTGGCAGAGAATTAGAAGGCACTACACAACAACTCAAACAAAGAAGCAAAACCCGAAAACACTCAGCACAAACATTGTCTTGCCCATATGACAAGTTATTTTGAAGAGCCAGAAGCCAGGGGGCGCTTGCGAGCACGTCAGGCCAGCGTCATCCACATAGTTATCCGCGCAGAATGTCCTGTTAATACAGCTTTTCCGTACACACCACAGCTAGAAAGCCTTTTATTGCCTCAATAATATTAGAAGAGCTGACATCATCTGAGCTCCCAAGCCACTTGGCGCCTAAAATGGAAGATGTGATAGAAGCTGATAGAAGCAGCCAGAAGCAGCCTTCTAATTACTATTCCCGTTACTCTCATTAAGGCTGTATCACAGCCATGTATTAAGCAGTTACGTGCCAGGCATGGTACTAAGTGCCCACATCTGTTGTCTCTTTCAAAAGTCCCTTTTTTTTTTTTAATTTAAGTAAGCTTCACACCCAGCATGGAGCTCTACATGAGGCGTGAACTCACGACCCTGAGATCAAGACCTGAGCTGAGATCAAGAGTCAGACACTTAACTGAACCACACAGGTGCCCCTCTAAAGTCCTTCTGACGGCCCTAGGATAATATGTTTTTATTACCCCCATTTTACAGATGGGACATTTGAGGCTTACAGTGTTAACTGGGTAACAAGAGGGAGGCTGAACTCAGTCTGCTCTTAAGCATCAGGTCAGTGTCAGTTGTGCGCCCTCTGCTGGTTCCCATCCAGACCTGCCTGTCCTTTTCTCTTGCTAGTAAATACTATGAGAAGGAAGCCCTCCTGATGGACGCGGTGGATGGCCCCATCCTTGCGTCTTTGTTGGGTAAGTGGTCCAGGGCTCTGAGCTTCATCTGGATCTCTGATCTTGGCTAACTGGTGCACCTCCTAAGGGCCTCTCTCGTTTCCCTCTAGCCTTCTCCATCAAAACTTAACCTGTTCCCTGGCTCTTGCTCTCAGGCTCTTGTGCTGGACTCTCCTTAGCAGGACCCTGGGGCATACTCACTGGCTGGAGGGGAGAGGCAGTGAAGTTGGTGGCCCATCTGGGGGTAGACAGGAGGGTGGACTTGCAGGGCTATGGATTCCCAGCCCCTGTATGCTCCACAGTGGGGCCCCGTGCCCTGGAGTACACCAAGGTGAAGACTGCAGATCACTTCTGGACTGACCCCTCGGCCGACGAGCTTGTCCAGAGGCACCGCATCCACAGCTCGCACCTGTGGCAGGACTCACCCACCAAGCGTCCAGCCCTCTGTGTGAGTAGGGGTGGACTCTGGGGCCCTGGGAGGGAGTTGGACTGAGTGCCAGACTTGGTGTGGAGGTGGAGAATGGAGTGGGACATTGAGGGTCACCGCAGGCCTCACCCTCCACCTCCCCTCACCCTTCCAGATCCAGAAGAGACATTCAAGTGGCAGCATGGACGACCGACCATCCCTTTCTGCCCGTGACTGTGTTGAGTCCCTGCACCAGAACTCCCGGGCCACGCTCCTCTATGACAAGAACAATGTTCTGGTTCAGCCGGTGAGAGATATCTGGGACCCAGATCTTCCACAGGGGGTCTGGCTTCCAGTTATACAGGAGGAGTTCCCTCTGGTTCCAGGTTGTTCATCCATTCATCCATGCATCTGTCCACATCTCCATCTCTCCATCCATTCCTCCATATGACAGCATTGCTTCTATCCATCAGCCCATCCATTCACCCACCTACCTATCTTTACTTCTACCTATCCATCCATCTATCCATCTACTCATCCATCCACCCACCCATCCATCCATCCACCCATCCATCCATCCATCTTCCTACCCATGTTTACTTCCATCCATCCATCCATCCATCCATTCATCCATCCATCCATCCATCCATCCATCTTTATATCCATCTACCCACCCACCCATCCATCCGTCTACCCATCCATCCATCTTCCTACCCATGTTTACTTCCATCCATCCATCCATCTATCCATCCATCCATCCATCCATTCACCCACCTACCTATCTTTACTTCTACCCACCCATCCATCCATCCATCCACCCATCCATCCATCCATCCACCCATCCATCCATCCATCTATCCATCTACCCACCCATCCATCCATCTTCCTACCCATGTTTACTTCCATCCATCTAGCCATCCATCCATCCATCCATCCATCTTTATATCCATCCACCCACCCATCCATCCATCCATCTACCCATCCATCCATCTTCCTACCCATGTTTACTTCCATCCATCCATCTACCCATCCATCTACCCATCCGTCCGTCCATCCATCCATCCACCCATCATCCATCTTCCTACCCATGTTTACTTCCATCCATCCAACTACCCATCCATCCATCTATCCACCCATCCATCCATCCACCCACCCACCCATCCATCTTCCTACCCATGTTTACTTCCATCCATCCATTCATCTATCCATCCATCCATCCATCCATTCACCCACCTACCTATCTTTACTTCTACCCATCCATCCATCCATCCACCCATCCATCCATCTGTCCATTCACCCATCCATCCACCCATCCGTCTACCCATCCATCCATCTTCCTACCCAGGTTTTCATCCATCCATCCATCCATCCATCCATCCATCCATCCATCTTTATATCCATCCACCCACCCACCCATCCATCCGTCTACCCATCCATCCATCTTCCTACCCATGTTTACTTCCATCCATCCATCCATCTATCCATCCATCCATTCATCCATTCACCCACCCATCCATCCATCCATCTTCCTACCCATGTTTACTTCCATCCACCCACCCATCCATTCATCCATCCTTTTTTACATCATCCATCCATCCATCCACTCATCTTTACATCTATCCACCCATCCATCCACCCATCCATCCATCTTCCCACCCATGTTTACTTCCATCCATCCATCTACCCATCCATCTACCCATCCGTCCATCCATCCATCTATCCACCCATCATCCATCTTCCTACCCATGTTTACTTCCATCTACCCATCCATCCATCCACCCATCTTTACCTGCATCCATCCATTTGTCCATCCATCTATTTAATTATCCATTTATTTTCCAGTCCATCTCTCCACCCACCTGTCCACCTAGCTGTCCATCCATCCATTCTCTTTTGTTATCACTCACTCATTCAGCAAGTACTTATACTGAACTTTCCTTGTGCTGGATGTTTGGGATATCAGGATAAGTATCTTCATGGCTGATATATTTTTTAAATGTTTATTTTTCTGAGAGAACATGCATGGGGAGGGGCATAAAGAGGGGGACAAAGGATCCAAAGTGAGCTTCACCCTGACAGCAGAGAGCCCAATGCGGAGTCGAACTCACGAGTTGTGAGATCTCAACCTGAGCTGAAGTCAGATGCTCAACCAACTGAACCACCCCAGCGCCCCCTTCACAGTTGATATTTATGGAGTGCTTTCTTTGTGTCAAGCACCATGATAAGTGCTTTTAACTATATTAACTCATTTAACCTCCCAGCAACTATTTGATGCAAGTAGTATCATCCAAGATGATAACGCTGAGATGTGCACAGGGGGGAGTAAGTGGCAGAGTCATGCTTTGAATTCAGGCTGCCTGAGGTGGGAGTTGAATCATTTATCAATCACCTCTAGGCCTGGCTGGTGCAAGCCCCAGAGATGGGTGGTGAGCCAGGCACACGAAACCCCTACCCTCATGGAGTAGATACCCCTCTGCCTTTCCCTTCCTGAGACTGTGTGGATCAGTGTGGTGTTTGGGCTCAGCTGGGAGGAGGCAGAGGAAGCTGCCAGTTGCTCTAGCTCTGTGGTCGCAGTTGTGATCATGAGGTGACCCCGAGCGAGTCACTTTTCCCTGTGAGCCTTAATGTCCACATCACAATGGGTACAAGATCCTATCTCCTCAGATCTAAGAAGCTATGGATTTAAGATGCTCCATTGTTAAACATAACCATCAGGAAGTAAAAAAATGATACTAAATTCTAGAAAATGTTTTCTCATTACTTAGAAATTTTATTTGAAACTTTTTGAAAGAGCTCTTTGAGCTCTTTGATTTGGATAAAAGGAGTTGTTTTTTTTTTTAGGGGTGCCTGGGTGACTCAGTTGGTTGAGTGTCCGACTCTGGATTTTGGCTCAGGTCATGATCTTGTGGTCTGTGGGATTGAGCCCTGCATCAGGCTCTAGGCTGGCAGTGTGGAGCCTGCTTTGGATTCTGTCTCTCCCTCTCTCTCTCTGCCCCCTCCCAGCTCACTCTCTCTCTCTCGAAGTAAATAAATAAACTTAAAAAAAAAAGTAAAAGGGTTTTTTTAAATCATACATTGCTTTTTAAACTATGCATAAGGGAACTTATAACTGACATTCATTAGTTAAGGCAGTCCTAGAATTTCTTCACATTTCAGGGTTTAATTTTCTATATTACTTTTGACTTAGAGTCATCACTGCTTGTATTTTTCTAGTAAATACTGTTTTTTTTTTCTTTGTGAGAGAGAGAGAGCATTTGCACTTGCACAGAGGTGGGGGGGGGGAGAGAGAGAGAGAGAGAGAGAGAGAGAGAGAGAGAGAATCCCAAGGAGGCTCCGTGCCCAGCACAGAGCCCAATGTGCGGCTTGATCCCATGATCCTGGGATCGTGACCTGAGCCGAAATCAAGCGTCAGACACTTAACTGAACTGAGCCACCCAAGCACCCCCAAATACTGTTTACTGTTCATCCAAAGAAGGGGTCAATACACTATAACCCATGGGCCCAATGCAGCGCTCCACCTGTTTTTGCAAATAAAGTTTTATTGTAACAGAGCCATGCCCATTACCTATCGTGTATGGCTGCTTTCACGCTGTAACGACAGAGTTGAGTGGTCGCACCTGAGTCTGTATGTCTCACAGAACCAAAATTACTCCCCGTCTGACCCTTTATACAAAAAGCTTGCTGACCTCTGATCAGGAGTGTAGGAGGCCCAGTGTTTCTCACAAGTGCATGTCCTTGGTTGTTGCTCTGCAAGGCCATCTGGAATTGTGGGCATGGCTGTAGTGGTGAATAATGTGTCTTCTTTGCCAATATCAAATCAGTGCTCTACTTCTCTGCTGCCCGTGTTTCTGCATACACAAAAGCCTTTTAAGTCGAAGATGACTCACAGTCTAATCTTTCTGAAGACGCTTAAAATAGCACCTGTTCTCCGCATGTGAAGTAACAACATAGGAACTGCTAGGACCGAGTTTGCAGGAGGTCAGGCAATGACCACTGTGTCACGATGGTGAGATGCCACCTGCTGTAAGATACATCCACACTTCAGGTACAGGAAAACATGGAAAACGTTCATGACCCGGGGCAGCAGTGCTCCGTCATGGGGCTGCAGGCATGAGTGGCTAACTTGAGACGGTGTGGGTAAAGCTGAGACAGGCTTGGTATAAACTGAGTGCTCAGTAAATGTTGGCTGTCCATCTCCACATGTCGTTGAGGTGGATTTGCATCCTGTATTTGTGAGGCTTGGAGAGGACCCCCCTCCGCCACACCCCACTTGGGATAAAGCAGAGGGAGCCGGTGAGAAGTTCTGCAGGCTCATGGGGAACACAGAGGGTCAGGCTGCCGGGCAGCGAGTATGGTGTGGGTGTTTGGAGGAGGAGATTCAGGATAATGTCTGTGGATGGGGCATAGAACTCGGCTGCTCTCTTGTTCTCCCTTAAGACTGGCCAAAATGATGCCAGATAAATGACTCCTGTTAAGGAGAGGGTGGTGTTGGGGCACCTGGGTGGATGAGTCAGGTAAGCGTCCGACTTGATTCCAGCTCAGGTCATGATCTCATGGTTTGTGAGCTCACGCCCCACGTTGGGCTCTGCGCTGGCGCATGGAGCCTACCGGGGATTCTCTCTCCCCCTCTCCTTCTCCCCTTCTCCCCTCTCTCTCTCTGTCTCTCACACACACAATAAATAAGACGTTTATCTATTTATTTTAATGTTTTATGTCTTTATTTTATCTTGAGAGGCAGAGTGCAAGCGGGGGCAGGGGCAGAGAGAGCCTCCATATGCTCTGGCCCATGTTCATAGCAAGGAACAGTCCCTGAGTTATTCTTGAGCAGCACCAACAAGGTACTGACACGTATTGTGTGTCCTTCTAGGTGTCCCTAAGTAGGAAAAGCAGCGGTCCCTTCCTGTCATGAGTCGCCAGGCTGTTGCTGAGGTGAGCGTCCTGTCTTTCCTTGAGGAACACAAGTGCTTTCTTAGGGTCTTTCCAATCAACTTCTGTTGTGAATAGGACAGGCTACATTTTCGATGATCCTGTTACTTTCCCTGATGGGGACAGCGGTGAGTGGTTGCCTCTGGGCAACTGTCACCTTGGTCAGGGGGACATTAACCACTGGCTGTGCCAAACCTCGTAATAAACAGTGTCCTAGGACTTTTTCGCCAGCAGCAATTTGTCCTGCTTGGGTGAAGAATTTTGTTGTCGGCATCCTAAGTGGTCTTGAGAGACACATCCCCAGGAAAAAACAACTCCTGATAGGCATCCTATTCATTTGCTTTTGGGGACCTTTGACTCGAGCACCGTGTGCATCTGGTTCCCGAAAGTCAAGAGGAGAACCAAAGACCGGTGCAATGCGTGTTCATCATGATCTGACCCTGATGGGGTTTCTCTTCTCTACATTCAGGTCGCCACGGGAGCAATGGAATATGGTATGTTTTTTGGGTTCAGTCCCCTGCTGATGAAATAATCTAAATGGTCAGGAAGTTGGGATATTCCTGCTGGCATCAGTCTAGAGAGCTACCCTGACTCCAGCTTCCTTGCAGGAAAGAGGCTTGAGGGTATGGAGAAACGACAGATTTCCCAGGGGAAAACCTATGTCCATGTTTACAGTGTGAGGAAGACAATGTATTCACTGTGCTTTTGTGTGTGTGTGTGTGTGTGTGTGTGTGTGTGTGTGTATGTTTGAGAGAGACAGAAACTGAGGGACAGGGAAGGAGACAGGGAAACACACTAAGAGAAAGGGACACACACATTCATTAGAGAGACAGGGAGAGAGGAGAGACAGCGAGAGATGTGTCCTTCCCCAGGAGATATGCGCCAGTGACACTGCCGAATAACCAATGTCTGTATTCTCAAAAATTTCCTCATACTACTGCATATTTCAAGGAATACTGCTGAGCGTGGCTCAGCAGTAACAGTCAGTCCATGCAGGTAACCAAAGCCTCCATATGCTCTGGCCCATATTCATTTCACGGAACAGTCCCTGAGTTATTCTTGAGCAGCACCAACAAGGTACTGACACGTATTGTGTGTCCTTCTAGGTGTCCCTAAGTAGGAAAAGCAGCGGTCCCTTCCTGTCATGAGTCGCCAGGCTGTTGCTGAGGTGAGCGTCCTGTCTTTCCTTGAGGAACACAAGTGCTTTCTTAGGGTCTTTCCAATCAACTTCTGTTGTGAATAGGACAGGCTACATTTTCGATGATCCTGTTACTTTCCCTGATGGGGACAGCGGTGAGTGGTTGCCTCTGGGCAACTGTCACCTTGGTCAGGGGGACATTAACCACTGGCTGTGCCAAACCTCGTAATAAACAGTGTCCTAGGACTTTTTCGCCAGCAGCAATTTGTCCTGCTTGGGTGAAGAATTTTGTTGTCGGCATCCTAAGTGGTCTTGAGAGACACATCCCCAGGAAAAAACAACTCCTGATAGGCATCCTATTCATTTGCTTTTGGGGACCTTTGACTCGAGCACCGTGTGCATCTGGTTCCCGAAAGTCAAGAGGAGAACCAAAGACCGGTGCAATGCGTGTTCATCATGATCTGACCCTGATGGGGTTTCTCTTCTCTACATTCAGGTCGCCACGGGAGCAATGGAATATGGTATGTTTTTTGGGTTCAGTCCCCTGCTGATGAAATAATCTAAATGGTCAGGAAGTTGGGATATTCCTGCTGGCATCAGTCTAGAGAGCTACCCTGACTCCAGCTTCCTTGCAGGAAAGAGGCTTGAGGGTATGGAGAAACGACAGATTTCCCAGGGGAAAACCTATGTCCATGTTTACAGTGTGAGGAAGACAATGTATTCACTGTGCTTTTGTGTGTGTGTGTGTGTGTGTGTGTGTGTGTGTGTGTATGTTTGAGAGAGACAGAAACTGAGGGACAGGGAAGGAGACAGGGAAACACACTAAGAGAAAGGGACACACACATTCATTAGAGAGACAGGGAGAGAGGAGAGACAGCGAGAGATGTGTCCTTCCCCAGGAGATATGCGCCAGTGACACTGCCGAATAACCAATGTCTGTATTCTCAAAAATTTCCTCATACTACTGCATATTTCAAGGAATACTGCTGAGCGTGGCTCAGCAGTAACAGTCAGTCCATGCAGGTAACCAAAGCCTCCATATGCTCTGGCCCATATTCATTTCACGGAACAGTCCCTGAGTTATTCTTGAGCAGCACCAACAAGGTACTGACACGTATTGTGTGTCCTTCTAGGTGTCCCTAAGTAGGAAAAGCAGCGGTCCCTTCCTGTCATGAGTCGCCAGGCTGTTGCTGAGGTGAGCGTCCTGTCTTTCCTTGAGGAACACAAGTGCTTTCTTAGGGTCTTTCCAATCAACTTCTGTTGTGAATAGGACAGGCTACATTTTCGATGATCCTGTTACTTTCCCTGATGGGGACAGCGGTGAGTGGTTGCCTCTGGGCAACTGTCACCTTGGTCAGGGGGACATTAACCACTGGCTGTGCCAAACCTCGTAATAAACAGTGTCCTAGGACTTTTTCGCCAGCAGCAATTTGTCCTGCTTGGGTGAAGAATTTTGTTGTCGGCATCCTAAGTGGTCTTGAGAGACACATCCCCAGGAAAAAACAACTCCTGATAGGCATCCTATTCATTTGCTTTTGGGGACCTTTGACTCGAGCACCGTGTGCATCTGGTTCCCGAAAGTCAAGAGGAGAACCAAAGACCGGTGCAATGCGTGTTCATCATGATCTGACCCTGATGGGGTTTCTCTTCTCTACATTCAGGTCGCCACGGGAGCAATGGAATATGGTATGTTTTTTGGGTTCAGTCCCCTGCTGATGAAATAATCTAAATGGTCAGGAAGTTGGGATATTCCTGCTGGCATCAGTCTAGAGAGCTACCCTGACTCCAGCTTCCTTGCAGGAAAGAGGCTTGAGGGTATGGAGAAACGACAGATTTCCCAGGGGAAAACCTATGTCCATGTTTACAGTGTGAGGAAGACAATGTATTCACTGTGCTTTTGTGTGTGTGTGTGTGTGTGTGTGTGTGTGTGTGTGTATGTTTGAGAGAGACAGAAACTGAGGGACAGGGAAGGAGACAGGGAAACACACTAAGAGAAAGGGACACACACATTCATTAGAGAGACAGGGAGAGAGGAGAGACAGCGAGAGATGTGTCCTTCCCCAGGAGATATGCGCCAGTGACACTGCCGAATAACCAATGTCTGTATTCTCAAAAATTTCCTCATACTACTGCATATTTCAAGGAATACTGCTGAGCGTGGCTCAGCAGTAACAGTCAGTCCATGCAGGTAACCAAAGCCTCCATATGCTCTGGCCCATATTCATTTCACGGAACAGTCCCTGAGTTATTCTTGAGCAGCACCAACAAGGTACTGACACGTATTGTGTGTCCTTCTAGGTGTCCCTAAGTAGGAAAAGCAGCGGTCCCTTCCTGTCATGAGTCGCCAGGCTGTTGCTGAGGTGAGCGTCCTGTCTTTCCTTGAGGAACACAAGTGCTTTCTTAGGGTCTTTCCAATCAACTTCTGTTGTGAATAGGACAGGCTACATTTTCGATGATCCTGTTACTTTCCCTGATGGGGACAGCGGTGAGTGGTTGCCTCTGGGCAACTGTCACCTTGGTCAGGGGGACATTAACCACTGGCTGTGCCAAACCTCGTAATAAACAGTGTCCTAGGACTTTTTCGCCAGCAGCAATTTGTCCTGCTTGGGTGAAGAATTTTGTTGTCGGCATCCTAAGTGGTCTTGAGAGACACATCCCCAGGAAAAAACAACTCCTGATAGGCATCCTATTCATTTGCTTTTGGGGACCTTTGACTCGAGCACCGTGTGCATCTGGTTCCCGAAAGTCAAGAGGAGAACCAAAGACCGGTGCAATGCGTGTTCATCATGATCTGACCCTGATGGGGTTTCTCTTCTCTACATTCAGGTCGCCACGGGAGCAATGGAATATGGTATGTTTTTTGGGTTCAGTCCCCTGCTGATGAAATAATCTAAATGGTCAGGAAGTTGGGATATTCCTGCTGGCATCAGTCTAGAGAGCTACCCTGACTCCAGCTTCCTTGCAGGAAAGAGGCTTGAGGGTATGGAGAAACGACAGATTTCCCAGGGGAAAACCTATGTCCATGTTTACAGTGTGAGGAAGACAATGTATTCACTGTGCTTTTGTGTGTGTGTGTGTGTGTGTGTGTGTGTGTGTGTGTATGTTTGAGAGAGACAGAAACTGAGGGACAGGGAAGGAGACAGGGAAACACACTAAGAGAAAGGGACACACACATTCATTAGAGAGACAGGGAGAGAGGAGAGACAGCGAGAGATGTGTCCTTCCCCAGGAGATATGCGCCAGTGACACTGCCGAATAACCAATGTCTGTATTCTCAAAAATTTCCTCATACTACTGCATATTTCAAGGAATACTGCTGAGCGTGGCTCAGCAGTAACAGTCAGTCCATGCAGGTAACCAAAGCCTCCATATGCTCTGGCCCATATTCATTTCACGGAACAGTCCCTGAGTTATTCTTGAGCAGCACCAACAAGGTACTGACACGTATTGTGTGTCCTTCTAGGTGTCCCTAAGTAGGAAAAGCAGCGGTCCCTTCCTGTCATGAGTCGCCAGGCTGTTGCTGAGGTGAGCGTCCTGTCTTTCCTTGAGGAACACAAGTGCTTTCTTAGGGTCTTTCCAATCAACTTCTGTTGTGAATAGGACAGGCTACATTTTCGATGATCCTGTTACTTTCCCTGATGGGGACAGCGGTGAGTGGTTGCCTCTGGGCAACTGTCACCTTGGTCAGGGGGACATTAACCACTGGCTGTGCCAAACCTCGTAATAAACAGTGTCCTAGGACTTTTTCGCCAGCAGCAATTTGTCCTGCTTGGGTGAAGAATTTTGTTGTCGGCATCCTAAGTGGTCTTGAGAGACACATCCCCAGGAAAAAACAACTCCTGATAGGCATCCTATTCATTTGCTTTTGGGGACCTTTGACTCGAGCACCGTGTGCATCTGGTTCCCGAAAGTCAAGAGGAGAACCAAAGACCGGTGCAATGCGTGTTCATCATGATCTGACCCTGATGGGGTTTCTCTTCTCTACATTCAGGTCGCCACGGGAGCAATGGAATATGGTATGTTTTTTGGGTTCAGTCCCCTGCTGATGAAATAATCTAAATGGTCAGGAAGTTGGGATATTCCTGCTGGCATCAGTCTAGAGAGCTACCCTGACTCCAGCTTCCTTGCAGGAAAGAGGCTTGAGGGTATGGAGAAACGACAGATTTCCCAGGGGAAAACCTATGTCCATGTTTACAGTGTGAGGAAGACAATGTATTCACTGTGCTTTTGTGTGTGTGTGTGTGTGTGTGTGTGTGTGTGTGTGTATGTTTGAGAGAGACAGAAACTGAGGGACAGGGAAGGAGACAGGGAAACACACTAAGAGAAAGGGACACACACATTCATTAGAGAGACAGGGAGAGAGGAGAGACAGCGAGAGATGTGTCCTTCCCCAGGAGATATGCGCCAGTGACACTGCCGAATAACCAATGTCTGTATTCTCAAAAATTTCCTCATACTACTGCATATTTCAAGGAATACTGCTGAGCGTGGCTCAGCAGTAACAGTCAGTCCATGCAGGTAACCAAAGCCTCCATATGCTCTGGCCCATATTCATTTCACGGAACAGTCCCTGAGTTATTCTTGAGCAGCACCAACAAGGTACTGACACGTATTGTGTGTCCTTCTAGGTGTCCCTAAGTAGGAAAAGCAGCGGTCCCTTCCTGTCATGAGTCGCCAGGCTGTTGCTGAGGTGAGCGTCCTGTCTTTCCTTGAGGAACACAAGTGCTTTCTTAGGGTCTTTCCAATCAACTTCTGTTGTGAATAGGACAGGCTACATTTTCGATGATCCTGTTACTTTCCCTGATGGGGACAGCGGTGAGTGGTTGCCTCTGGGCAACTGTCACCTTGGTCAGGGGGACATTAACCACTGGCTGTGCCAAACCTCGTAATAAACAGTGTCCTAGGACTTTTTCGCCAGCAGCAATTTGTCCTGCTTGGGTGAAGAATTTTGTTGTCGGCATCCTAAGTGGTCTTGAGAGACACATCCCCAGGAAAAAACAACTCCTGATAGGCATCCTATTCATTTGCTTTTGGGGACCTTTGACTCGAGCACCGTGTGCATCTGGTTCCCGAAAGTCAAGAGGAGAACCAAAGACCGGTGCAATGCGTGTTCATCATGATCTGACCCTGATGGGGTTTCTCTTCTCTACATTCAGGTCGCCACGGGAGCAATGGAATATGGTATGTTTTTTGGGTTCAGTCCCCTGCTGATGAAATAATCTAAATGGTCAGGAAGTTGGGATATTCCTGCTGGCATCAGTCTAGAGAGCTACCCTGACTCCAGCTTCCTTGCAGGAAAGAGGCTTGAGGGTATGGAGAAACGACAGATTTCCCAGGGGAAAACCTATGTCCATGTTTACAGTGTGAGGAAGACAATGTATTCACTGTGCTTTTGTGTGTGTGTGTGTGTGTGTGTGTGTGTGTGTGTGTGTATGTTTGAGAGAGACAGAAACTGAGGGACAGGGAAGGAGACAGGGAAACACACTAAGAGAAAGGGACACACACATTCATTAGAGAGACAGGGAGAGAGGAGAGACAGCGAGAGATGTGTCCTTCCCCAGGAGATATGCGCCAGTGACACTGCCGAATAACCAATGTCTGTATTCTCAAAAATTTCCTCATACTACTGCATATTTCAAGGAATACTGCTGAGCGTGGCTCAGCAGTAACAGTCAGTCCATGCAGGTAACCAAAGCCTCCATATGCTCTGGCCCATATTCATTTCACGGAACAGTCCCTGAGTTATTCTTGAGCAGCACCAACAAGGTACTGACACGTATTGTGTGTCCTTCTAGGTGTCCCTAAGTAGGAAAAGCAGCGGTCCCTTCCTGTCATGAGTCGCCAGGCTGTTGCTGAGGTGAGCGTCCTGTCTTTCCTTGAGGAACACAAGTGCTTTCTTAGGGTCTTTCCAATCAACTTCTGTTGTGAATAGGACAGGCTACATTTTCGATGATCCTGTTACTTTCCCTGATGGGGACAGCGGTGAGTGGTTGCCTCTGGGCAACTGTCACCTTGGTCAGGGGGACATTAACCACTGGCTGTGCCAAACCTCGTAATAAACAGTGTCCTAGGACTTTTTCGCCAGCAGCAATTTGTCCTGCTTGGGTGAAGAATTTTGTTGTCGGCATCCTAAGTGGTCTTGAGAGACACATCCCCAGGAAAAAACAACTCCTGATAGGCATCCTATTCATTTGCTTTTGGGGACCTTTGACTCGAGCACCGTGTGCATCTGGTTCCCGAAAGTCAAGAGGAGAACCAAAGACCGGTGCAATGCGTGTTCATCATGATCTGACCCTGATGGGGTTTCTCTTCTCTACATTCAGGTCGCCACGGGAGCAATGGAATATGGTATGTTTTTTGGGTTCAGTCCCCTGCTGATGAAATAATCTAAATGGTCAGGAAGTTGGGATATTCCTGCTGGCATCAGTCTAGAGAGCTACCCTGACTCCAGCTTCCTTGCAGGAAAGAGGCTTGAGGGTATGGAGAAACGACAGATTTCCCAGGGGAAAACCTATGTCCATGTTTACAGTGTGAGGAAGACAATGTATTCACTGTGCTTTTGTGTGTGTGTGTGTGTGTGTGTGTGTGTGTGTGTGTATGTTTGAGAGAGACAGAAACTGAGGGACAGGGAAGGAGACAGGGAAACACACTAAGAGAAAGGGACACACACATTCATTAGAGAGACAGGGAGAGAGGAGAGACAGCGAGAGATGTGTCCTTCCCCAGGAGATATGCGCCAGTGACACTGCCGAATAACCAATGTCTGTATTCTCAAAAATTTCCTCATACTACTGCATATTTCAAGGAATACTGCTGAGCGTGGCTCAGCAGTAACAGTCAGTCCATGCAGGTAACCAAAGCCTCCATATGCTCTGGCCCATATTCATTTCACGGAACAGTCCCTGAGTTATTCTTGAGCAGCACCAACAAGGTACTGACACGTATTGTGTGTCCTTCTAGGTGTCCCTAAGTAGGAAAAGCAGCGGTCCCTTCCTGTCATGAGTCGCCAGGCTGTTGCTGAGGTGAGCGTCCTGTCTTTCCTTGAGGAACACAAGTGCTTTCTTAGGGTCTTTCCAATCAACTTCTGTTGTGAATAGGACAGGCTACATTTTCGATGATCCTGTTACTTTCCCTGATGGGGACAGCGGTGAGTGGTTGCCTCTGGGCAACTGTCACCTTGGTCAGGGGGACATTAACCACTGGCTGTGCCAAACCTCGTAATAAACAGTGTCCTAGGACTTTTTCGCCAGCAGCAATTTGTCCTGCTTGGGTGAAGAATTTTGTTGTCGGCATCCTAAGTGGTCTTGAGAGACACATCCCCAGGAAAAAACAACTCCTGATAGGCATCCTATTCATTTGCTTTTGGGGACCTTTGACTCGAGCACCGTGTGCATCTGGTTCCCGAAAGTCAAGAGGAGAACCAAAGACCGGTGCAATGCGTGTTCATCATGATCTGACCCTGATGGGGTTTCTCTTCTCTACATTCAGGTCGCCACGGGAGCAATGGAATATGGTATGTTTTTTGGGTTCAGTCCCCTGCTGATGAAATAATCTAAATGGTCAGGAAGTTGGGATATTCCTGCTGGCATCAGTCTAGAGAGCTACCCTGACTCCAGCTTCCTTGCAGGAAAGAGGCTTGAGGGTATGGAGAAACGACAGATTTCCCAGGGGAAAACCTATGTCCATGTTTACAGTGTGAGGAAGACAATGTATTCACTGTGCTTTTGTGTGTGTGTGTGTGTGTGTGTGTGTGTGTGTGTGTATGTTTGAGAGAGACAGAAACTGAGGGACAGGGAAGGAGACAGGGAAACACACTAAGAGAAAGGGACACACACATTCATTAGAGAGACAGGGAGAGAGGAGAGACAGCGAGAGATGTGTCCTTCCCCAGGAGATATGCGCCAGTGACACTGCCGAATAACCAATGTCTGTATTCTCAAAAATTTCCTCATACTACTGCATATTTCAAGGAATACTGCTGAGCGTGGCTCAGCAGTAACAGTCAGTCCATGCAGGTAACCAAAGCCTCCATATGCTCTGGCCCATATTCATTTCACGGAACAGTCCCTGAGTTATTCTTGAGCAGCACCAACAAGGTACTGACACGTATTGTGTGTCCTTC
The DNA here is from genome assembly GCF_016509475.1 of Prionailurus bengalensis. Taxonomy (NCBI): domain Eukaryota; kingdom Metazoa; phylum Chordata; class Mammalia; order Carnivora; family Felidae; genus Prionailurus; species Prionailurus bengalensis. Next base: position 212,757 of record NW_025091160.1, read on the forward strand.
TAGGTGTCCCTAAGTAGGAAAAGCAGCGGTCCCTTCCTGTCATGAGTCGCCAGGCTGTTGCTGAGGTGAGCGTCCTGTCTTTCCTTGAGGAACACAAGTGCTTTCTTAGGGTCTTTCCAATCAACTTCTGTTGTGAATAGGACAGGCTACATTTTCGATGATCCTGTTACTTTCCCTGATGGGGACAGCGGTGAGTGGTTGCCTCTGGGCAACTGTCACCTTGGTCAGGGGGACATTAACCACTGGCTGTGCCAAACCTCGTAATAAACAGTGTCCTAGGACTTTTTCGCCAGCAGCAATTTGTCCTGCTTGGGTGAAGAATTTTGTTGTCGGCATCCTAAGTGGTCTTGAGAGACACATCCCCAGGAAAAAACAACTCCTGATAGGCATCCTATTCATTTGCTTTTGGGGACCTTTGACTCGAGCACCGTGTGCATCTGGTTCCCGAAAGTCAAGAGGAGAACCAAAGACCGGTGCAATGCGTGTTCATCATGATCTGACCCTGATGGGGTTTCTCTTCTCTACATTCAGGTCGCCACGGGAGCAATGGAATATGGTATGTTTTTTGGGTTCAGTCCCCTGCTGATGAAATAATCTAAATGGTCAGGAAGTTGGGATATTCCTGCTGGCATCAGTCTAGAGAGCTACCCTGACTCCAGCTTCCTTGCAGGAAAGAGGCTTGAGGGTATGGAGAAACGACAGATTTCCCAGGGGAAAACCTATGTCCATGTTTACAGTGTGAGGAAGACAATGTATTCACTGTGCTTTTGTGTGTGTGTGTGTGTGTGTGTGTGTGTGTGTGTGTATGTTTGAGAGAGACAGAAACTGAGGGACAGGGAAGGAGACAGGGAAACACACTAAGAGAAAGGGACACACACATTCATTAGAGAGACAGGGAGAGAGGAGAGACAGCGAGAGATGTGTCCTTCCCCAGGAGATATGCGCCAGTGACACTGCCGAATAACCAATGTCTGTATTCTCAAAAATTTCCTCATACTACTGCATATTTCAAGGAATACTGCTGAGCGTGGCTCAGCAGTAACAGTCAGTCCATGCAGGTAACCAAAGCCTCCATATGCTCTGGCCCATATTCATTTCACGGAACAGTCCCTGAGTTATTCTTGAGCAGCACCAACAAGGTACTGACACGTATTGTGTGTCCTTCTAGGTGTCCCTAAGTAGGAAAAGCAGCGGTCCCTTCCTGTCATGAGTCGCCAGGCTGTTGCTGAGGTGAGCGTCCTGTCTTTCCTTGAGGAACACAAGTGCTTTCTTAGGGTCTTTCCAATCAACTTCTGTTGTGAATAGGACAGGCTACATTTTCGATGATCCTGTTACTTTCCCTGATGGGGACAGCGGTGAGTGGTTGCCTCTGGGCAACTGTCACCTTGGTCAGGGGGACATTAACCACTGGCTGTGCCAAACCTCGTAATAAACAGTGTCCTAGGACTTTTTCGCCAGCAGCAATTTGTCCTGCTTGGGTGAAGAATTTTGTTGTCGGCATCCTAAGTGGTCTTGAGAGACACATCCCCAGGAAAAAACAACTCCTGATAGGCATCCTATTCATTTGCTTTTGGGGACCTTTGACTCGAGCACCGTGTGCATCTGGTTCCCGAAAGTCAAGAGGAGAACCAAAGACCGGTGCAATGCGTGTTCATCATGATCTGACCCTGATGGGGTTTCTCTTCTCTACATTCAGGTCGCCACGGGAGCAATGGAATATGGTATGTTTTTTGGGTTCAGTCCCCTGCTGATGAAATAATCTAAATGGTCAGGAAGTTGGGATATTCCTGCTGGCATCAGTCTAGAGAGCTACCCTGACTCCAGCTTCCTTGCAGGAAAGAGGCTTGAGGGTATGGAGAAACGACAGATTTCCCAGGGGAAAACCTATGTCCATGTTTACAGTGTGAGGAAGACAATGTATTCACTGTGCTTTTGTGTGTGTGTGTGTGTGTGTGTGTGTGTGTGTGTGTATGTTTGAGAGAGACAGAAACTGAGGGACAGGGAAGGAGACAGGGAAACACACTAAGAGAAAGGGACACACACATTCATTAGAGAGACAGGGAGAGAGGAGAGACAGCGAGAGATGTGTCCTTCCCCAGGAGATATGCGCCAGTGACACTGCCGAATAACCAATGTCTGTATTCTCAAAAATTTCCTCATACTACTGCATATTTCAAGGAATACTGCTGAGCGTGGCTCAGCAGTAACAGTCAGTCCATGCAGGTAACCAAAGCCTCCATATGCTCTGGCCCATATTCATTTCACGGAACAGTCCCTGAGTTATTCTTGAGCAGCACCAACAAGGTACTGACACGTATTGTGTGTCCTTCTAGGTGTCCCTAAGTAGGAAAAGCAGCGGTCCCTTCCTGTCATGAGTCGCCAGGCTGTTGCTGAGGTGAGCGTCCTGTCTTTCCTTGAGGAACACAAGTGCTTTCTTAGGGTCTTTCCAATCAACTTCTGTTGTGAATAGGACAGGCTACATTTTCGATGATCCTGTTACTTTCCCTGATGGGGACAGCGGTGAGTGGTTGCCTCTGGGCAACTGTCACCTTGGTCAGGGGGACATTAACCACTGGCTGTGCCAAACCTCGTAATAAACAGTGTCCTAGGACTTTTTCGCCAGCAGCAATTTGTCCTGCTTGGGTGAAGAATTTTGTTGTCGGCATCCTAAGTGGTCTTGAGAGACACATCCCCAGGAAAAAACAACTCCTGATAGGCATCCTATTCATTTGCTTTTGGGGACCTTTGACTCGAGCACCGTGTGCATCTGGTTCCCGAAAGTCAAGAGGAGAACCAAAGACCGGTGCAATGCGTGTTCATCATGATCTGACCCTGATGGGGTTTCTCTTCTCTACATTCAGGTCGCCACGGGAGCAATGGAATATGGTATGTTTTTTGGGTTCAGTCCCCTGCTGATGAAATAATCTAAATGGTCAGGAAGTTGGGATATTCCTGCTGGCATCAGTCTAGAGAGCTACCCTGACTCCAGCTTCCTTGCAGGAAAGAGGCTTGAGGGTATGGAGAAACGACAGATTTCCCAGGGGAAAACCTATGTCCATGTTTACAGTGTGAGGAAGACAATGTATTCACTGTGCTTTTGTGTGTGTGTGTGTGTGTGTGTGTGTGTGTGTGTGTATGTTTGAGAGAGACAGAAACTGAGGGACAGGGAAGGAGACAGGGAAACACACTAAGAGAAAGGGACACACACATTCATTAGAGAGACAGGGAGAGAGGAGAGACAGCGAGAGATGTGTCCTTCCCCAGGAGATATGCGCCAGTGACACTGCCGAATAACCAATGTCTGTATTCTCAAAAATTTCCTCATACTACTGCATATTTCAAGGAATACTGCTGAGCGTGGCTCAGCAGTAACAGTCAGTCCATGCAGGTAACCAAAGCCTCCATATGCTCTGGCCCATATTCATTTCACGGAACAGTCCCTGAGTTATTCTTGAGCAGCACCAACAAGGTACTGACACGTATTGTGTGTCCTTCTAGGTGTCCCTAAGTAGGAAAAGCAGCGGTCCCTTCCTGTCATGAGTCGCCAGGCTGTTGCTGAGGTGAGCGTCCTGTCTTTCCTTGAGGAACACAAGTGCTTTCTTAGGGTCTTTCCAATCAACTTCTGTTGTGAATAGGACAGGCTACATTTTCGATGATCCTGTTACTTTCCCTGATGGGGACAGCGGTGAGTGGTTGCCTCTGGGCAACTGTCACCTTGGTCAGGGGGACATTAACCACTGGCTGTGCCAAACCTCGTAATAAACAGTGTCCTAGGACTTTTTCGCCAGCAGCAATTTGTCCTGCTTGGGTGAAGAATTTTGTTGTCGGCATCCTAAGTGGTCTTGAGAGACACATCCCCAGGAAAAAACAACTCCTGATAGGCATCCTATTCATTTGCTTTTGGGGACCTTTGACTCGAGCACCGTGTGCATCTGGTTCCCGAAAGTCAAGAGGAGAACCAAAGACCGGTGCAATGCGTGTTCATCATGATCTGACCCTGATGGGGTTTCTCTTCTCTACATTCAGGTCGCCACGGGAGCAATGGAATATGGTATGTTTTTTGGGTTCAGTCCCCTGCTGATGAAATAATCTAAATGGTCAGGAAGTTGGGATATTCCTGCTGGCATCAGTCTAGAGAGCTACCCTGACTCCAGCTTCCTTGCAGGAAAGAGGCTTGAGGGTATGGAGAAACGACAGATTTCCCAGGGGAAAACCTATGTCCATGTTTACAGTGTGAGGAAGACAATGTATTCACTGTGCTTTTGTGTGTGTGTGTGTGTGTGTGTGTGTGTGTGTGTGTATGTTTGAGAGAGACAGAAACTGAGGGACAGGGAAGGAGACAGGGAAACACACTAAGAGAAAGGGACACACACATTCATTAGAGAGACAGGGAGAGAGGAGAGACAGCGAGAGATGTGTCCTTCCCCAGGAGATATGCGCCAGTGACACTGCCGAATAACCAATGTCTGTATTCTCAAAAATTTCCTCATACTACTGCATATTTCAAGGAATACTGCTGAGCGTGGCTCAGCAGTAACAGTCAGTCCATGCAGGTAACCAAAGCCTCCATATGCTCTGGCCCATATTCATTTCACGGAACAGTCCCTGAGTTATTCTTGAGCAGCACCAACAAGGTACTGACACGTATTGTGTGTCCTTCTAGGTGTCCCTAAGTAGGAAAAGCAGCGGTCCCTTCCTGTCATGAGTCGCCAGGCTGTTGCTGAGGTGAGCGTCCTGTCTTTCCTTGAGGAACACAAGTGCTTTCTTAGGGTCTTTCCAATCAACTTCTGTTGTGAATAGGACAGGCTACATTTTCGATGATCCTGTTACTTTCCCTGATGGGGACAGCGGTGAGTGGTTGCCTCTGGGCAACTGTCACCTTGGTCAGGGGGACATTAACCACTGGCTGTGCCAAACCTCGTAATAAACAGTGTCCTAGGACTTTTTCGCCAGCAGCAATTTGTCCTGCTTGGGTGAAGAATTTTGTTGTCGGCATCCTAAGTGGTCTTGAGAGACACATCCCCAGGAAAAAACAACTCCTGATAGGCATCCTATTCATTTGCTTTTGGGGACCTTTGACTCGAGCACCGTGTGCATCTGGTTCCCGAAAGTCAAGAGGAGAACCAAAGACCGGTGCAATGCGTGTTCATCATGATCTGACCCTGATGGGGTTTCTCTTCTCTACATTCAGGTCGCCACGGGAGCAATGGAATATGGTATGTTTTTTGGGTTCAGTCCCCTGCTGATGAAATAATCTAAATGGTCAGGAAGTTGGGATATTCCTGCTGGCATCAGTCTAGAGAGCTACCCTGACTCCAGCTTCCTTGCAGGAAAGAGGCTTGAGGGTATGGAGAAACGACAGATTTCCCAGGGGAAAACCTATGTCCATGTTTACAGTGTGAGGAAGACAATGTATTCACTGTGCTTTTGTGTGTGTGTGTGTGTGTGTGTGTGTGTGTGTGTATGTTTGAGAGAGACAGAAACTGAGGGACAGGGAAGGAGACAGGGAAACACACTAAGAGAAAGGGACACACACATTCATTAGAGAGACAGGGAGAGAGGAGAGACAGCGAGAGATGTGTCCTTCCCCAGGAGATATGCGCCAGTGACACTGCCGAATAACCAATGTCTGTATTCTCAAAAATTTCCTCATACTACTGCATATTTCAAGGAATACTGCTGAGCGTGGCTCAGCAGTAACAGTCAGTCCATGCAGGTAACCAAAGCCTCCATATGCTCTGGCCCATATTCATTTCACGGAACAGTCCCTGAGTTATTCTTGAGCAGCACCAACAAGGTACTGACACGTATTGTGTGTCCTTCTAGGTGTCCCTAAGTAGGAAAAGCAGCGGTCCCTTCCTGTCATGAGTCGCCAGGCTGTTGCTGAGGTGAGCGTCCTGTCTTTCCTTGAGGAACACAAGTGCTTTCTTAGGGTCTTTCCAATCAACTTCTGTTGTGAATAGGACAGGCTACATTTTCGATGATCCTGTTACTTTCCCTGATGGGGACAGCGGTGAGTGGTTGCCTCTGGGCAACTGTCACCTTGGTCAGGGGGACATTAACCACTGGCTGTGCCAAACCTCGTAATAAACAGTGTCCTAGGACTTTTTCGCCAGCAGCAATTTGTCCTGCTTGGGTGAAGAATTTTGTTGTCGGCATCCTAAGTGGTCTTGAGAGACACATCCCCAGGAAAAAACAACTCCTGATAGGCATCCTATTCATTTGCTTTTGGGGACCTTTGACTCGAGCACCGTGTGCATCTGGTTCCCGAAAGTCAAGAGGAGAACCAAAGACCGGTGCAATGCGTGTTCATCATGATCTGACCCTGATGGGGTTTCTCTTCTCTACATTCAGGTCGCCACGGGAGCAATGGAATATGGTATGTTTTTTGGGTTCAGTCCCCTGCTGATGAAATAATCTAAATGGTCAGGAAGTTGGGATATTCCTGCTGGCATCAGTCTAGAGAGCTACCCTGACTCCAGCTTCCTTGCAGGAAAGAGGCTTGAGGGTATGGAGAAACGACAGATTTCCCAGGGGAAAACCTATGTCCATGTTTACAGTGTGAGGAAGACAATGTATTCACTGTGCTTTTGTGTGTGTGTGTGTGTGTGTGTGTGTGTGTGTGTGTATGTTTGAGAGAGACAGAAACTGAGGGACAGGGAAGGAGACAGGGAAACACACTAAGAGAAAGGGACACACACATTCATTAGAGAGACAGGGAGAGAGGAGAGACAGCGAGAGATGTGTCCTTCCCCAGGAGATATGCGCCAGTGACACTGCCGAATAACCAATGTCTGTATTCTCAAAAATTTCCTCATACTACTGCATATTTCAAGGAATACTGCTGAGCGTGGCTCAGCAGTAACAGTCAGTCCATGCAGGTAACCAAAGCCTCCATATGCTCTGGCCCATATTCATTTCACGGAACAGTCCCTGAGTTATTCTTGAGCAGCACCAACAAGGTACTGACACGTATTGTGTGTCCTTCTAGGTGTCCCTAAGTAGGAAAAGCAGCGGTCCCTTCCTGTCATGAGTCGCCAGGCTGTTGCTGAGGTGAGCGTCCTGTCTTTCCTTGAGGAACACAAGTGCTTTCTTAGGGTCTTTCCAATCAACTTCTGTTGTGAATAGGACAGGCTACATTTTCGATGATCCTGTTACTTTCCCTGATGGGGACAGCGGTGAGTGGTTGCCTCTGGGCAACTGTCACCTTGGTCAGGGGGACATTAACCACTGGCTGTGCCAAACCTCGTAATAAACAGTGTCCTAGGACTTTTTCGCCAGCAGCAATTTGTCCTGCTTGGGTGAAGAATTTTGTTGTCGGCATCCTAAGTGGTCTTGAGAGACACATCCCCAGGAAAAAACAACTCCTGATAGGCATCCTATTCATTTGCTTTTGGGGACCTTTGACTCGAGCACCGTGTGCATCTGGTTCCCGAAAGTCAAGAGGAGAACCAAAGACCGGTGCAATGCGTGTTCATCATGATCTGACCCTGATGGGGTTTCTCTTCTCTACATTCAGGTCGCCACGGGAGCAATGGAATATGGTATGTTTTTTGGGTTCAGTCCCCTGCTGATGAAATAATCTAAATGGTCAGGAAGTTGGGATATTCCTGCTGGCATCAGTCTAGAGAGCTACCCTGACTCCAGCTTCCTTGCAGGAAAGAGGCTTGAGGGTATGGAGAAACGACAGATTTCCCAGGGGAAAACCTATGTCCATGTTTACAGTGTGAGGAAGACAATGTATTCACTGTGCTTTTGTGTGTGTGTGTGTGTGTGTGTGTGTGTGTGTGTGTATGTTTGAGAGAGACAGAAACTGAGGGACAGGGAAGGAGACAGGGAAACACACTAAGAGAAAGGGACACACACATTCATTAGAGAGACAGGGAGAGAGGAGAGACAGCGAGAGATGTGTCCTTCCCCAGGAGATATGCGCCAGTGACACTGCCGAATAACCAATGTCTGTATTCTCAAAAATTTCCTCATACTACTGCATATTTCAAGGAATACTGCTGAGCGTGGCTCAGCAGTAACAGTCAGTCCATGCAGGTAACCAAAGCCTCCATATGCTCTGGCCCATATTCATTTCACGGAACAGTCCCTGAGTTATTCTTGAGCAGCACCAACAAGGTACTGACACGTATTGTGTGTCCTTCTAGGTGTCCCTAAGTAGGAAAAGCAGCGGTCCCTTCCTGTCATGAGTCGCCAGGCTGTTGCTGAGGTGAGCGTCCTGTCTTTCCTTGAGGAACACAAGTGCTTTCTTAGGGTCTTTCCAATCAACTTCTGTTGTGAATAGGACAGGCTACATTTTCGATGATCCTGTTACTTTCCCTGATGGGGACAGCGGTGAGTGGTTGCCTCTGGGCAACTGTCACCTTGGTCAGGGGGACATTAACCACTGGCTGTGCCAAACCTCGTAATAAACAGTGTCCTAGGACTTTTTCGCCAGCAGCAATTTGTCCTGCTTGGGTGAAGAATTTTGTTGTCGGCATCCTAAGTGGTCTTGAGAGACACATCCCCAGGAAAAAACAACTCCTGATAGGCATCCTATTCATTTGCTTTTGGGGACCTTTGACTCGAGCACCGTGTGCATCTGGTTCCCGAAAGTCAAGAGGAGAACCAAAGACCGGTGCAATGCGTGTTCATCATGATCTGACCCTGATGGGGTTTCTCTTCTCTACATTCAGGTCGCCACGGGAGCAATGGAATATGGTATGTTTTTTGGGTTCAGTCCCCTGCTGATGAAATAATCTAAATGGTCAGGAAGTTGGGATATTCCTGCTGGCATCAGTCTAGAGAGCTACCCTGACTCCAGCTTCCTTGCAGGAAAGAGGCTTGAGGGTATGGAGAAACGACAGATTTCCCAGGGGAAAACCTATGTCCATGTTTACAGTGTGAGGAAGACAATGTATTCACTGTGCTTTTGTGTGTGTGTGTGTGTGTGTGTGTGTGTGTGTGTGTATGTTTGAGAGAGACAGAAACTGAGGGACAGGGAAGGAGACAGGGAAACACACTAAGAGAAAGGGACACACACATTCATTAGAGAGACAGGGAGAGAGGAGAGACAGCGAGAGATGTGTCCTTCCCCAGGAGATATGCGCCAGTGACACTGCCGAATAACCAATGTCTGTATTCTCAAAAATTTCCTCATACTACTGCATATTTCAAGGAATACTGCTGAGCGTGGCTCAGCAGTAACAGTCAGTCCATGCAGGTAACCAAAGCCTCCATATGCTCTGGCCCATATTCATTTCACGGAACAGTCCCTGAGTTATTCTTGAGCAGCACCAACAAGGTACTGACACGTATTGTGTGTCCTTCTAGGTGTCCCTAAGTAGGAAAAGCAGCGGTCCCTTCCTGTCATGAGTCGCCAGGCTGTTGCTGAGGTGAGCGTCCTGTCTTTCCTTGAGGAACACAAGTGCTTTCTTAGGGTCTTTCCAATCAACTTCTGTTGTGAATAGGACAGGCTACATTTTCGATGATCCTGTTACTTTCCCTGATGGGGACAGCGGTGAGTGGTTGCCTCTGGGCAACTGTCACCTTGGTCAGGGGGACATTAACCACTGGCTGTGCCAAACCTCGTAATAAACAGTGTCCTAGGACTTTTTCGCCAGCAGCAATTTGTCCTGCTTGGGTGAAGAATTTTGTTGTCGGCATCCTAAGTGGTCTTGAGAGACACATCCCCAGGAAAAAACAACTCCTGATAGGCATCCTATTCATTTGCTTTTGGGGACCTTTGACTCGAGCACCGTGTGCATCTGGTTCCCGAAAGTCAAGAGGAGAACCAAAGACCGGTGCAATGCGTGTTCATCATGATCTGACCCTGATGGGGTTTCTCTTCTCTACATTCAGGTCGCCACGGGAGCAATGGAATATGGTATGTTTTTTGGGTTCAGTCCCCTGCTGATGAAATAATCTAAATGGTCAGGAAGTTGGGATATTCCTGCTGGCATCAGTCTAGAGAGCTACCCTGACTCCAGCTTCCTTGCAGGAAAGAGGCTTGAGGGTATGGAGAAACGACAGATTTCCCAGGGGAAAACCTATGTCCATGTTTACAGTGTGAGGAAGACAATGTATTCACTGTGCTTTTGTGTGTGTGTGTGTGTGTGTGTGTGTGTGTGTGTGTATGTTTGAGAGAGACAGAAACTGAGGGACAGGGAAGGAGACAGGGAAACACACTAAGAGAAAGGGACACACACATTCATTAGAGAGACAGGGAGAGAGGAGAGACAGCGAGAGATGTGTCCTTCCCCAGGAGATATGCGCCAGTGACACTGCCGAATAACCAATGTCTATATTCTCAAAAATTTCCTCATACTACTGCATATTTCAAGGAATACTGCTGAGCGTGGCTCAGCAGTAACAGTCAGTCCATGCAGGTAACCAAAGCCTCCATATGCTCTGGCCCATATTCATTTCACGGAACAGTCCCTGAGTTATTCTTGAGCAGCACCAACAAGGTACTGACACGTATTGTGTGTCCTTCTAGGTGTCCCTAAGTAGGAAAAGCAGCGGTCCCTTCCTGTCATGAGTCGCCAGGCTGTTGCTGAGGTGAGCGTCCTGTCTTTCCTTGAGGAACACAAGTGCTTTCTTAGGGTCTTTCCAATCAACTTCTGTTGTGAATAGGACAGGCTACATTTTCGATGATCCTGTTACTTTCCCTGATGGGGACAGCGGTGAGTGGTTGCCTCTGGGCAACTGTCACCTTGGTCAGGGGGACATTAACCACTGGCTGTGCCAAACCTCGTAATAAACAGTGTCCTAGGACTTTTTCGCCAGCAGCAATTTGTCCTGCTTGGGTGAAGAATTTTGTTGTCGGCATCCTAAGTGGTCTTGAGAGACACATCCCCAGGAAAAAACAACTCCTGATAGGCATCCTATTCATTTGCTTTTGGGGACCTTTGACTCGAGCACCGTGTGCATCTGGTTCCCGAAAGTCAAGAGGAGAACCAAAGACCGGTGCAATGCGTGTTCATCATGATCTGACCCTGATGGGGTTTCTCTTCTCTACATTCAGGTCGCCACGGGAGCAATGGAATATGGTATGTTTTTTGGGTTCAGTCCCCTGCTGATGAAATAATCTAAATGGTCAGGAAGTTGGGATATTCCTGCTGGCATCAGTCTAGAGAGCTACCCTGACTCCAGCTTCCTTGCAGGAAAGAGGCTTGAGGGTATGGAGAAACGACAGATTTCCCAGGGGAAAACCTATGTCCATGTTTACAGTGTGAGGAAGACAATGTATTCACTGTGCTTTTGTGTGTGTGTGTGTGTGTGTGTGTGTGTGTGTGTGTGTGTATGTTTGAGAGAGACAGAAACTGAGGGACAGGGAAGGAGACAGGGAAACACACTAAGAGAAAGGGACACACACATTCATTAGAGAGACAGGGAGAGAGGAGAGACAGCGAGAGATGTGTCCTTCCCCAGGAGATATGCGCCAGTGACACTGCCGAATAACCAATGTCTGTATTCTCAAAAATTTCCTCATACTACTGCATATTTCAAGGAATACTGCTGAGCGTGGCTCAGCAGTAACAGTCAGTCCATGCAGGTAACCAAAGCCTCCATATGCTCTGGCCCATATTCATTTCACGGAACAGTCCCTGAGTTATTCTTGAGCAGCACCAACAAGGTACTGACACGTATTGTGTGTCCTTCTAGGTGTCCCTAAGTAGGAAAAGCAGCGGTCCCTTCCTGTCATGAGTCGCCAGGCTGTTGCTGAGGTGAGCGTCCTGTCTTTCCTTGAGGAACACAAGTGCTTTCTTAGGGTCTTTCCAATCAACTTCTGTTGTGAATAGGACAGGCTACATTTTCGATGATCCTGTTACTTTCCCTGATGGGGACAGCGGTGAGTGGTTGCCTCTGGGCAACTGTCACCTTGGTCAGGGGGACATTAACCACTGGCTGTGCCAAACCTCGTAATAAACAGTGTCCTAGGACTTTTTCGCCAGCAGCAATTTGTCCTGCTTGGGTGAAGAATTTTGTTGTCGGCATCCTAAGTGGTCTTGAGAGACACATCCCCAGGAAAAAACAACTCCTGATAGGCATCCTATTCATTTGCTTTTGGGGACCTTTGACTCGAGCACCGTGTGCATCTGGTTCCCGAAAGTCAAGAGGAGAACCAAAGACCGGTGCAATGCGTGTTCATCATGATCTGACCCTGATGGGGTTTCTCTTCTCTACATTCAGGTCGCCACGGGAGCAATGGAATATGGTATGTTTTTTGGGTTCAGTCCCCTGCTGATGAAATAATCTAAATGGTCAGGAAGTTGGGATATTCCTGCTGGCATCAGTCTAGAGAGCTACCCTGACTCCAGCTTCCTTGCAGGAAAGAGGCTTGAGGGTATGGAGAAACGACAGATTTCCCAGGGGAAAACCTATGTCCATGTTTACAGTGTGAGGAAGACAATGTATTCACTGTGCTTTTGTGTGTGTGTGTGTGTGTGTGTGTGTGTGTGTGTGTATGTTTGAGAGAGACAGAAACTGAGGGACAGGGAAGGAGACAGGGAAACACACTAAGAGAAAGGGACACACACATTCATTAGAGAGACAGGGAGAGAGGAGAGACAGCGAGAGATGTGTCCTTCCCCAGGAGATATGCGCCAGTGACACTGCCGAATAACCAATGTCTGTATTCTCAAAAATTTCCTCATACTACTGCATATTTCAAGGAATACTGCTGAGCGTGGCTCAGCAGTAACAGTCAGTCCATGCAGGTAACCAAAGCCTCCATATGCTCTGGCCCATATTCATTTCACGGAACAGTCCCTGAGTTATTCTTGAGCAGCACCAACAAGGTACTGACACGTATTGTGTGTCCTTCTAGGTGTCCCTAAGTAGGAAAAGCAGCGGTCCCTTCCTGTCATGAGTCGCCAGGCTGTTGCTGAGGTGAGCGTCCTGTCTTTCCTTGAGGAACACAAGTGCTTTCTTAGGGTCTTTCCAATCAACTTCTGTTGTGAATAGGACAGGCTACATTTTCGATGATCCTGTTACTTTCCCTGATGGGGACAGCGGTGAGTGGTTGCCTCTGGGCAACTGTCACCTTGGTCAGGGGGACATTAACCACTGGCTGTGCCAAACCTCGTAATAAACAGTGTCCTAGGACTTTTTCGCCAGCAGCAATTTGTCCTGCTTGGGTGAAGAATTTTGTTGTCGGCATCCTAAGTGGTCTTGAGAGACACATCCCCAGGAAAAAACAACTCCTGATAGGCATCCTATTCATTTGCTTTTGGGGACCTTTGACTCGAGCACCGTGTGCATCTGGTTCCCGAAAGTCAAGAGGAGAACCAAAGACCGGTGCAATGCGTGTTCATCATGATCTGACCCTGATGGGGTTTCTCTTCTCTACATTCAGGTCGCCACGGGAGCAATGGAATATGGTATGTTTTTTGGGTTCAGTCCCCTGCTGATGAAATAATCTAAATGGTCAGGAAGTTGGGATATTCCTGCTGGCATCAGTCTAGAGAGCTACCCTGACTCCAGCTTCCTTGCAGGAAAGAGGCTTGAGGGTATGGAGAAACGACAGATTTCCCAGGGGAAAACCTATGTCCATGTTTACAGTGTGAGGAAGACAATGTATTCACTGTGCTTTTGTGTGTGTGTGTGTGTGTGTGTGTGTGTGTGTGTGTGTATGTTTGAGAGAGACAGAAACTGAGGGACAGGGAAGGAGACAGGGAAACACACTAAGAGAAAGGGACACACACATTCATTAGAGAGACAGGGAGAGAGGAGAGACAGCGAGAGATGTGTCCTTCCCCAGGAGATATGCGCCAGTGACACTGCCGAATAACCAATGTCTGTATTCTCAAAAATTTCCTCATACTACTGCATATTTCAAGGAATACTGCTGAGCGTGGCTCAGCAGTAACAGTCAGTCCATGCAGGTAACCAAAGCCTCCATATGCTCTGGCCCATATTCATTTCACGGAACAGTCCCTGAGTTATTCTTGAGCAGCACCAACAAGGTACTGACACGTATTGTGTGTCCTTCTAGGTGTCCCTAAGTAGGAAAAGCAGCGGTCCCTTCCTGTCATGAGTCGCCAGGCTGTTGCTGAGGTGAGCGTCCTGTCTTTCCTTGAGGAACACAAGTGCTTTCTTAGGGTCTTTCCAATCAACTTCTGTTGTGAATAGGACAGGCTACATTTTCGATGATCCTGTTACTTTCCCTGATGGGGACAGCGGTGAGTGGTTGCCTCTGGGCAACTGTCACCTTGGTCAGGGGGACATTAACCACTGGCTGTGCCAAACCTCGTAATAAACAGTGTCCTAGGACTTTTTCGCCAGCAGCAATTTGTCCTGCTTGGGTGAAGAATTTTGTTGTCGGCATCCTAAGTGGTCTTGAGAGACACATCCCCAGGAAAAAACAACTCCTGATAGGCATCCTATTCATTTGCTTTTGGGGACCTTTGACTCGAGCACCGTGTGCATCTGGTTCCCGAAAGTCAAGAGGAGAACCAAAGACCGGTGCAATGCGTGTTCATCATGATCTGACCCTGATGGGGTTTCTCTTCTCTACATTCAGGTCGCCACGGGAGCAATGGAATATGGTATGTTTTTTGGGTTCAGTCCCCTGCTGATGAAATAATCTAAATGGTCAGGAAGTTGGGATATTCCTGCTGGCATCAGTCTAGAGAGCTACCCTGACTCCAGCTTCCTTGCAGGAAAGAGGCTTGAGGGTATGGAGAAACGACAGATTTCCCAGGGGAAAACCTATGTCCATGTTTACAGTGTGAGGAAGACAATGTATTCACTGTGCTTTTGTGTGTGTGTGTGTGTGTGTGTGTGTGTGTGTGTGTATGTTTGAGAGAGACAGAAACTGAGGGACAGGGAAGGAGACAGGGAAACACACTAAGAGAAAGGGACACACACATTCATTAGAGAGACAGGGAGAGAGGAGAGACAGCGAGAGATGTGTCCTTCCCCAGGAGATATGCGCCAGTGACACTGCCGAATAACCAATGTCTATATTCTCAAAAATTTCCTCATACTACTGCATATTTCAAGGAATACTGCTGAGCGTGGCTCAGCAGTAACAGTCAGTCCATGCAGGTAACCAAAGCCTCCATATGCTCTGGCCCATATTCATTTCACGGAACAGTCCCTGAGTTATTCTTGAGCAGCACCAACAAGGTACTGACACGTATTGTGTGTCCTTCTAGGTGTCCCTAAGTAGGAAAAGCAGCGGTCCCTTCCTGTCATGAGTCGCCAGGCTGTTGCTGAGGTGAGCGTCCTGTCTTTCCTTGAGGAACACAAGTGCTTTCTTAGGGTCTTTCCAATCAACTTCTGTTGTGAATAGGACAGGCTACATTTTCGATGATCCTGTTACTTTCCCTGATGGGGACAGCGGTGAGTGGTTGCCTCTGGGCAACTGTCACCTTGGTCAGGGGGACATTAACCACTGGCTGTGCCAAACCTCGTAATAAACAGTGTCCTAGGACTTTTTCGCCAGCAGCAATTTGTCCTGCTTGGGTGAAGAATTTTGTTGTCGGCATCCTAAGTGGTCTTGAGAGACACATCCCCAGGAAAAAACAACTCCTGATAGGCATCCTATTCATTTGCTTTTGGGGACCTTTGACTCGAGCACCGTGTGCATCTGGTTCCCGAAAGTCAAGAGGAGAACCAAAGACCGGTGCAATGCGTGTTCATCATGATCTGACCCTGATGGGGTTTCTCTTCTCTACATTCAGGTCGCCACGGGAGCAATGGAATATGGTATGTTTTTTGGGTTCAGTCCCCTGCTGATGAAATAATCTAAATGGTCAGGAAGTTGGGATATTCCTGCTGGCATCAGTCTAGAGAGCTACCCTGACTCCAGCTTCCTTGCAGGAAAGAGGCTTGAGGGTATGGAGAAACGACAGATTTCCCAGGGGAAAACCTATGTCCATGTTTACAGTGTGAGGAAGACAATGTATTCACTGTGCTTTTGTGTGTGTGTGTGTGTGTGTGTGTGTGTGTGTGTGTATGTTTGAGAGAGACAGAAACTGAGGGACAGGGAAGGAGACAGGGAAACACACTAAGAGAAAGGGACACACACATTCATTAGAGAGACAGGGAGAGAGGAGAGACAGCGAGAGATGTGTCCTTCCCCAGGAGATATGCGCCAGTGACACTGCCGAATAACCAATGTCTGTATTCTCAAAAATTTCCTCATACTACTGCATATTTCAAGGAATACTGCTGAGCGTGGCTCAGCAGTAACAGTCAGTCCATGCAGGTAACCAAAGCCTCCATATGCTCTGGCCCATATTCATTTCACGGAACAGTCCCTGAGTTATTCTTGAGCAGCACCAACAAGGTACTGACACGTATTGTGTGTCCTTCTAGGTGTCCCTAAGTAGGAAAAGCAGCGGTCCCTTCCTGTCATGAGTCGCCAGGCTGTTGCTGAGGTGAGCGTCCTGTCTTTCCTTGAGGAACACAAGTGCTTTCTTAGGGTCTTTCCAATCAACTTCTGTTGTGAATAGGACAGGCTACATTTTCGATGATCCTGTTACTTTCCCTGATGGGGACAGCGGTGAGTGGTTGCCTCTGGGCAACTGTCACCTTGGTCAGGGGGACATTAACCACTGGCTGTGCCAAACCTCGTAATAAACAGTGTCCTAGGACTTTTTCGCCAGCAGCAATTTGTCCTGCTTGGGTGAAGAATTTTGTTGTCGGCATCCTAAGTGGTCTTGAGAGACACATCCCCAGGAAAAAACAACTCCTGATAGGCATCCTATTCATTTGCTTTTGGGGACCTTTGACTCGAGCACCGTGTGCATCTGGTTCCCGAAAGTCAAGAGGAGAACCAAAGACCGGTGCAATGCGTGTTCATCATGATCTGACCCTGATGGGGTTTCTCTTCTCTACATTCAGGTCGCCACGGGAGCAATGGAATATGGTATGTTTTTTGGGTTCAGTCCCCTGCTGATGAAATAATCTAAATGGTCAGGAAGTTGGGATATTCCTGCTGGCATCAGTCTAGAGAGCTACCCTGACTCCAGCTTCCTTGCAGGAAAGAGGCTTGAGGGTATGGAGAAACGACAGATTTCCCAGGGGAAAACCTATGTCCATGTTTACAGTGTGAGGAAGACAATGTATTCACTGTGCTTTTGTGTGTGTGTGTGTGTGTGTGTGTGTGTGTGTGTATGTTTGAGAGAGACAGAAACTGAGGGACAGGGAAGGAGACAGGGAAACACACTAAGAGAAAGGGACACACACATTCATTAGAGAGACAGGGAGAGAGGAGAGACAGCGAGAGATGTGTCCTTCCCCAGGAGATATGCGCCAGTGACACTGCCGAATAACCAATGTCTATATTCTCAAAAATTTCCTCATACTACTGCATATTTCAAGGAATACTGCTGAGCGTGGCTCAGCAGTAACAGTCAGTCCATGCAGGTAACCAAAGCCTCCATATGCTCTGGCCCATATTCATTTCACGGAACAGTCCCTGAGTTATTCTTGAGCAGCACCAACAAGGTACTGACACGTATTGTGTGTCCTTCTAGGTGTCCCTAAGTAGGAAAAGCAGCGGTCCCTTCCTGTCATGAGTCGCCAGGCTGTTGCTGAGGTGAGCGTCCTGTCTTTCCTTGAGGAACACAAGTGCTTTCTTAGGGTCTTTCCAATCAACTTCTGTTGTGAATAGGACAGGCTACATTTTCGATGATCCTGTTACTTTCCCTGATGGGGACAGCGGTGAGTGGTTGCCTCTGGGCAACTGTCACCTTGGTCAGGGGGACATTAACCACTGGCTGTGCCAAACCTCGTAATAAACAGTGTCCTAGGACTTTTTCGCCAGCAGCAATTTGTCCTGCTTGGGTGAAGAATTTTGTTGTCGGCATCCTAAGTGGTCTTGAGAGACACATCCCCAGGAAAAAACAACTCCTGATAGGCATCCTATTCATTTGCTTTTGGGGACCTTTGACTCGAGCACCGTGTGCATCTGGTTCCCGAAAGTCAAGAGGAGAACCAAAGACCGGTGCAATGCGTGTTCATCATGATCTGACCCTGATGGGGTTTCTCTTCTCTACATTCAGGTCGCCACGGGAGCAATGGAATATGGTATGTTTTTTGGGTTCAGTCCCCTGCTGATGAAATAATCTAAATGGTCAGGAAGTTGGGATATTCCTGCTGGCATCAGTCTAGAGAGCTACCCTGACTCCAGCTTCCTTGCAGGAAAGAGGCTTGAGGGTATGGAGAAACGACAGATTTCCCAGGGGAAAACCTATGTCCATGTTTACAGTGTGAGGAAGACAATGTATTCACTGTGCTTTTGTGTGTGTGTGTGTGTGTGTGTGTGTGTGTGTGTGTGTATGTTTGAGAGAGACAGAAACTGAGGGACAGGGAAGGAGACAGGGAAACACACTAAGAGAAAGGGACACACACATTCATTAGAGAGACAGGGAGAGAGGAGAGACAGCGAGAGATGTGTCCTTCCCCAGGAGATATGCGCCAGTGACACTGCCGAATAACCAATGTCTGTATTCTCAAAAATTTCCTCATACTACTGCATATTTCAAGGAATACTGCTGAGCGTGGCTCAGCAGTAACAGTCAGTCCATGCAGGTAACCAAAGCCTCCATATGCTCTGGCCCATATTCATTTCACGGAACAGTCCCTGAGTTATTCTTGAGCAGCACCAACAAGGTACTGACACGTATTGTGTGTCCTTCTAGGTGTCCCTAAGTAGGAAAAGCAGCGGTCCCTTCCTGTCATGAGTCGCCAGGCTGTTGCTGAGGTGAGCGTCCTGTCTTTCCTTGAGGAACACAAGTGCTTTCTTAGGGTCTTTCCAATCAACTTCTGTTGTGAATAGGACAGGCTACATTTTCGATGATCCTGTTACTTTCCCTGATGGGGACAGCGGTGAGTGGTTGCCTCTGGGCAACTGTCACCTTGGTCAGGGGGACATTAACCACTGGCTGTGCCAAACCTCGTAATAAACAGTGTCCTAGGACTTTTTCGCCAGCAGCAATTTGTCCTGCTTGGGTGAAGAATTTTGTTGTCGGCATCCTAAGTGGTCTTGAGAGACACATCCCCAGGAAAAAACAACTCCTGATAGGCATCCTATTCATTTGCTTTTGGGGACCTTTGACTCGAGCACCGTGTGCATCTGGTTCCCGAAAGTCAAGAGGAGAACCAAAGACCGGTGCAATGCGTGTTCATCATGATCTGACCCTGATGGGGTTTCTCTTCTCTACATTCAGGTCGCCACGGGAGCAATGGAATATGGTATGTTTTTTGGGTTCAGTCCCCTGCTGATGAAATAATCTAAATGGTCAGGAAGTTGGGATATTCCTGCTGGCATCAGTCTAGAGAGCTACCCTGACTCCAGCTTCCTTGCAGGAAAGAGGCTTGAGGGTATGGAGAAACGACAGATTTCCCAGGGGAAAACCTATGTCCATGTTTACAGTGTGAGGAAGACAATGTATTCACTGTGCTTTTGTGTGTGTGTGTGTGTGTGTGTGTGTGTGTGTGTATGTTTGAGAGAGACAGAAACTGAGGGACAGGGAAGGAGACAGGGAAACACACTAAGAGAAAGGGACACACACATTCATTAGAGAGACAGGGAGAGAGGAGAGACAGCGAGAGATGTGTCCTTCCCCAGGAGATATGCGCCAGTGACACTGCCGAATAACCAATGTCTGTATTCTCAAAAATTTCCTCATACTACTGCATATTTCAAGGAATACTGCTGAGCGTGGCTCAGCAGTAACAGTCAGTCCATGCAGGTAACCAAAGCCTCCATATGCTCTGGCCCATATTCATTTCACGGAACAGTCCCTGAGTTATTCTTGAGCAGCACCAACAAGGTACTGACACGTATTGTGTGTCCTTCTAGGTGTCCCTAAGTAGGAAAAGCAGCGGTCCCTTCCTGTCATGAGTCGCCAGGCTGTTGCTGAGGTGAGCGTCCTGTCTTTCCTTGAGGAACACAAGTGCTTTCTTAGGGTCTTTCCAATCAACTTCTGTTGTGAATAGGACAGGCTACATTTTCGATGATCCTGTTACTTTCCCTGATGGGGACAGCGGTGAGTGGTTGCCTCTGGGCAACTGTCACCTTGGTCAGGGGGACATTAACCACTGGCTGTGCCAAACCTCGTAATAAACAGTGTCCTAGGACTTTTTCGCCAGCAGCAATTTGTCCTGCTTGGGTGAAGAATTTTGTTGTCGGCATCCTAAGTGGTCTTGAGAGACACATCCCCAGGAAAAAACAACTCCTGATAGGCATCCTATTCATTTGCTTTTGGGGACCTTTGACTCGAGCACCGTGTGCATCTGGTTCCCGAAAGTCAAGAGGAGAACCAAAGACCGGTGCAATGCGTGTTCATCATGATCTGACCCTGATGGGGTTTCTCTTCTCTACATTCAGGTCGCCACGGGAGCA
This sequence comes from Prionailurus bengalensis, assembly GCF_016509475.1. Classification (NCBI taxonomy): domain Eukaryota; kingdom Metazoa; phylum Chordata; class Mammalia; order Carnivora; family Felidae; genus Prionailurus; species Prionailurus bengalensis. The sequence continues at coordinate 233,110 of NW_025091160.1, forward strand.
ATGGAATATGGTATGTTTTTTGGGTTCAGTCCCCTGCTGATGAAATAATCTAAATGGTCAGGAAGTTGGGATATTCCTGCTGGCATCAGTCTAGAGAGCTACCCTGACTCCAGCTTCCTTGCAGGAAAGAGGCTTGAGGGTATGGAGAAACGACAGATTTCCCAGGGGAAAACCTATGTCCATGTTTACAGTGTGAGGAAGACAATGTATTCACTGTGCTTTTGTGTGTGTGTGTGTGTGTGTGTGTGTGTGTGTGTGTGTATGTTTGAGAGAGACAGAAACTGAGGGACAGGGAAGGAGACAGGGAAACACACTAAGAGAAAGGGACACACACATTCATTAGAGAGACAGGGAGAGAGGAGAGACAGCGAGAGATGTGTCCTTCCCCAGGAGATATGCGCCAGTGACACTGCCGAATAACCAATGTCTGTATTCTCAAAAATTTCCTCATACTACTGCATATTTCAAGGAATACTGCTGAGCGTGGCTCAGCAGTAACAGTCAGTCCATGCAGGTAACCAAAGCCTCCATATGCTCTGGCCCATATTCATTTCACGGAACAGTCCCTGAGTTATTCTTGAGCAGCACCAACAAGGTACTGACACGTATTGTGTGTCCTTCTAGGTGTCCCTAAGTAGGAAAAGCAGCGGTCCCTTCCTGTCATGAGTCGCCAGGCTGTTGCTGAGGTGAGCGTCCTGTCTTTCCTTGAGGAACACAAGTGCTTTCTTAGGGTCTTTCCAATCAACTTCTGTTGTGAATAGGACAGGCTACATTTTCGATGATCCTGTTACTTTCCCTGATGGGGACAGCGGTGAGTGGTTGCCTCTGGGCAACTGTCACCTTGGTCAGGGGGACATTAACCACTGGCTGTGCCAAACCTCGTAATAAACAGTGTCCTAGGACTTTTTCGCCAGCAGCAATTTGTCCTGCTTGGGTGAAGAATTTTGTTGTCGGCATCCTAAGTGGTCTTGAGAGACACATCCCCAGGAAAAAACAACTCCTGATAGGCATCCTATTCATTTGCTTTTGGGGACCTTTGACTCGAGCACCGTGTGCATCTGGTTCCCGAAAGTCAAGAGGAGAACCAAAGACCGGTGCAATGCGTGTTCATCATGATCTGACCCTGATGGGGTTTCTCTTCTCTACATTCAGGTCGCCACGGGAGCAATGGAATATGGTATGTTTTTTGGGTTCAGTCCCCTGCTGATGAAATAATCTAAATGGTCAGGAAGTTGGGATATTCCTGCTGGCATCAGTCTAGAGAGCTACCCTGACTCCAGCTTCCTTGCAGGAAAGAGGCTTGAGGGTATGGAGAAACGACAGATTTCCCAGGGGAAAACCTATGTCCATGTTTACAGTGTGAGGAAGACAATGTATTCACTGTGCTTTTGTGTGTGTGTGTGTGTGTGTGTGTGTGTGTGTGTATGTTTGAGAGAGACAGAAACTGAGGGACAGGGAAGGAGACAGGGAAACACACTAAGAGAAAGGGACACACACATTCATTAGAGAGACAGGGAGAGAGGAGAGACAGCGAGAGATGTGTCCTTCCCCAGGAGATATGCGCCAGTGACACTGCCGAATAACCAATGTCTGTATTCTCAAAAATTTCCTCATACTACTGCATATTTCAAGGAATACTGCTGAGCGTGGCTCAGCAGTAACAGTCAGTCCATGCAGGTAACCAAAGCCTCCATATGCTCTGGCCCATATTCATTTCACGGAACAGTCCCTGAGTTATTCTTGAGCAGCACCAACAAGGTACTGACACGTATTGTGTGTCCTTCTAGGTGTCCCTAAGTAGGAAAAGCAGCGGTCCCTTCCTGTCATGAGTCGCCAGGCTGTTGCTGAGGTGAGCGTCCTGTCTTTCCTTGAGGAACACAAGTGCTTTCTTAGGGTCTTTCCAATCAACTTCTGTTGTGAATAGGACAGGCTACATTTTCGATGATCCTGTTACTTTCCCTGATGGGGACAGCGGTGAGTGGTTGCCTCTGGGCAACTGTCACCTTGGTCAGGGGGACATTAACCACTGGCTGTGCCAAACCTCGTAATAAACAGTGTCCTAGGACTTTTTCGCCAGCAGCAATTTGTCCTGCTTGGGTGAAGAATTTTGTTGTCGGCATCCTAAGTGGTCTTGAGAGACACATCCCCAGGAAAAAACAACTCCTGATAGGCATCCTATTCATTTGCTTTTGGGGACCTTTGACTCGAGCACCGTGTGCATCTGGTTCCCGAAAGTCAAGAGGAGAACCAAAGACCGGTGCAATGCGTGTTCATCATGATCTGACCCTGATGGGGTTTCTCTTCTCTACATTCAGGTCGCCACGGGAGCAATGGAATATGGTATGTTTTTTGGGTTCAGTCCCCTGCTGATGAAATAATCTAAATGGTCAGGAAGTTGGGATATTCCTGCTGGCATCAGTCTAGAGAGCTACCCTGACTCCAGCTTCCTTGCAGGAAAGAGGCTTGAGGGTATGGAGAAACGACAGATTTCCCAGGGGAAAACCTATGTCCATGTTTACAGTGTGAGGAAGACAATGTATTCACTGTGCTTTTGTGTGTGTGTGTGTGTGTGTGTGTGTGTGTGTGTGTATGTTTGAGAGAGACAGAAACTGAGGGACAGGGAAGGAGACAGGGAAACACACTAAGAGAAAGGGACACACACATTCATTAGAGAGACAGGGAGAGAGGAGAGACAGCGAGAGATGTGTCCTTCCCCAGGAGATATGCGCCAGTGACACTGCCGAATAACCAATGTCTGTATTCTCAAAAATTTCCTCATACTACTGCATATTTCAAGGAATACTGCTGAGCGTGGCTCAGCAGTAACAGTCAGTCCATGCAGGTAACCAAAGCCTCCATATGCTCTGGCCCATATTCATTTCACGGAACAGTCCCTGAGTTATTCTTGAGCAGCACCAACAAGGTACTGACACGTATTGTGTGTCCTTCTAGGTGTCCCTAAGTAGGAAAAGCAGCGGTCCCTTCCTGTCATGAGTCGCCAGGCTGTTGCTGAGGTGAGCGTCCTGTCTTTCCTTGAGGAACACAAGTGCTTTCTTAGGGTCTTTCCAATCAACTTCTGTTGTGAATAGGACAGGCTACATTTTCGATGATCCTGTTACTTTCCCTGATGGGGACAGCGGTGAGTGGTTGCCTCTGGGCAACTGTCACCTTGGTCAGGGGGACATTAACCACTGGCTGTGCCAAACCTCGTAATAAACAGTGTCCTAGGACTTTTTCGCCAGCAGCAATTTGTCCTGCTTGGGTGAAGAATTTTGTTGTCGGCATCCTAAGTGGTCTTGAGAGACACATCCCCAGGAAAAAACAACTCCTGATAGGCATCCTATTCATTTGCTTTTGGGGACCTTTGACTCGAGCACCGTGTGCATCTGGTTCCCGAAAGTCAAGAGGAGAACCAAAGACCGGTGCAATGCGTGTTCATCATGATCTGACCCTGATGGGGTTTCTCTTCTCTACATTCAGGTCGCCACGGGAGCAATGGAATATGGTATGTTTTTTGGGTTCAGTCCCCTGCTGATGAAATAATCTAAATGGTCAGGAAGTTGGGATATTCCTGCTGGCATCAGTCTAGAGAGCTACCCTGACTCCAGCTTCCTTGCAGGAAAGAGGCTTGAGGGTATGGAGAAACGACAGATTTCCCAGGGGAAAACCTATGTCCATGTTTATTTACAGTGTGAGGAAGACAATGTATTCACTGTGCTTTTGTGTGTGTGTGTGTGTGTGTGCATGTGTGTGTGTTTTTGAGAGAGACAGAAACTGAGGGACAGGGAAGGAGACAGGGAAACACACTAAGAGAAAGGGACACACACATTCATTAGAGAGAGAGTGAGGAGAGACAGAGAGAGATGTGTCTTCCCCAGGAGATATGCGCCAGTGACACTTGCCGAATAACCAATGTCTACATTCTCAAAAAATTTCCTCATACTACTGCACACTTCAAGGAATACTGCTGAGCGTGGCTCAGCAGTAACAGTCAGTCCATGCAGGTAACCAAAGCCTCCATATGCTCTGGCCCATATTCATTTCACGGAACAGTCCCTGAGTTATTCTTGAGCAGCACCAACAAGGTACTGACACGTATCCTGTGTCCTTCTAGGTGTCCCTAAGTAGGAAAAGCAGCGGTCCCTTCCTGTCATGAGTCGCCAGGCTGTTGCTAAGGTGAGCGTGCCTGTCTTTCCTTGAGGAACACAAGTTGATTACTTAGGGTCTTTCCAATCAACTTCTGGTGACATAGGACAGGCTACATTTTCGATGATAGTATTACATTCCCTGGTAGGGAGATTGGTGAGTGGATTGTCTCTTGCCAACCGTAACTTGATAAAGAGGACATTAACTGCTGGCACTGCCAATCCTGCTAATAAACAGTGTCATAGGATCTTTTCCTGAGTAGCAATTTTTCTTGCTTAGGTGAGGAATTTTGTAGTCGGCACCCTAAGTGGTCTTGAGAGACACATCCCCAGGAGAAAACAACTCCTGATAGGCATCCTATTCATTTGCTTTTGGGGACCTTTGACTCGAGCACTGTGTGCTATTTGGGGGTATTCAGGGGGTATCTAGGATGTGGTTATGGGGAGGGCCCTCCCAGAGGAGATAAGGCTCTGTCCCCTGCCTCAAAAGGGTCTAGACTCGTCAAAAGGATAATGAGTCCATAGAAACTGGATCTGAGGGATGAAGGAAGGAGCAGGGAAGGTGGATACTCAGAGCCAGAACAGCCCTGTGTTCATTCTCAGCCAAGTCTAGGCTTAGTCCATGCAGCTTAGTCACTTCAGTCGATAGCCAGTGAGACATGGAGGGACACAGACAATTTATGAAGCCACCAAAGCACCAGCCCAGGTGGCCAGTTTCCCAGTTACTTCACAATACCTGCTCAGCCAGAGCTGGTCAGTTGAAGGGAAGCTAATTCTTAGCAGAGCCATCATGTGACCATTGGTTTGGAATGTCCTGGCTTCTGAGTCAGCTTGGGAGCCAAACAACCCTGGTCACTGAGGGTGTTCAACTGGTCACCTGGAAGGCACCACGTGAGATGGCTGATGGTGTGAAGATGCCGGAGAAGGATGGCCCACGTTGGGCTTCCCCTCATCCTTCAGAGGGGCTTCACTTGGGGGCAACTGTATTGTGTTTTGGGTCGAGGATTGAAACCTAGAGATGGGAGACTGAGTTAGGATCTGGGTTTTTCTCTTGGCTCAGGCACCTCCTGCAAGGCATCAACTGTCTCCTTCACAGAAAATGGGGCGGGAGGATTTGAGGAAGAGACTTCGGGGCCCCTGGTTAGGGGTACAGGGCATGATTTCAGGTGTTCAGAGATCTCTCTCTCCAGGGAACCAGCTAAATTTCTGTCTTGAACACCCAACTCAACAGTGTAGTGACTTTTGGCGAATCACTTTTTCTCTCTAAATTTGAACGCCCCTGCTGTAAAATCCAGATGACAGGCCCTGCTCTGCCGCCTCCCACCTCAACAGAGCTGACACAGAAACCACAGGAGATCACAGATACTCTCTTTGAGCTGTAGAGCATCTCTCCATATAAAGGCTAACAGGAAGCTTATATCCCCCCCTACTGTGGAGCCAGCCACATCCCCTCTCTGGATTCAACCACTACCAAGGGTCTACCTTGCTCAGTGATTGAACACCTAGGGAAGTTATGAAACACCACTTCTTGTTCTGAAGATTTTACTTGTGTTTAGTCATTTTGAGCTCACAACTTAATACTAAAAATTAGGCCCTATTAACATTTCAGTATCTCACAACAGGGAAACGAGTCACAGAGGGGTCTATACAACCTTCTCAGGTACGTGGAGCTTCTAAGCAGAGTTTTGACCCAGGCCGTCAGTCATGGACTATGTACTTGCTGTGCTTCTACAATGCCTCAGGGAAATAAAGCTATTTGCTCACAAGATCTGTCTGTTGGGTGTTCTAAGCGTACACCCATCTGCACAATCTCCAGACATCCAACTTGGCTTCATGAGGCTCTGCTGGACAGCTGGCAAATAATGGAATCAAAAGATTGATTGTGAATACATTAGCGCTGATTTCCCTATGGACTTCTACAGCAAGGTGTCAACAGTTCTCTCTATTGCAATGCATTTCCCAGGATCTTGTTTCAAGGATGAAGAAGAAGAAATGTTCCCCTGAGGTCAAGAATATCAACTGGCCCCAGGCAGTGCTTCAGAAAACTCCACATCTGGCAAACAACAGGGGGTACTCTATAAATGACCCCATTGAGGTATGTGGAAATTCACTCATTAAGCTCATTCAAGAAGAAGGATTCTACTTTAGTCATTGTCCCAAATTTGTAGAAAACCATAAAATCTAAACCATATTCTTCTGTATGCAAAGGGGAATGATCAAGGCAGTCAGTTGTGCTGTAACTGTATAGAAGTCAAGATACATTTCTAACTCAAGCTTGGGCACACGTTTTACACTAAACAACATCTCTCGCTGTTGTATAGACCTTTAGCTGACTTGTGAACATTGGCTCTAATAGATCTCTTCCTGAAACAGTGTTTACAGATTTTTAAAAATCTCAATGGGCATTATTTAGAACAGGAGGTTTAGATGAATGTAAGAGTTGAACAGATAATGTAGAAAGTTCCCATATTCTACCCCTCCAGTTTCCCCAATTGATAATATCTAACACGAGTGTAGTACCTTTGGTATAATTAGCAAAATCATAATGATACATTTTCATTAAAGTCACAGCTTCCATTGAAATTCACTCTTTGTGCTTTGACATTCTATGAATTTTGACAAATGCATAATGTCGTGCATCACCGTGACCATGTTCTACAGAAATCCATACACCAGTGTCCCTAACTGCGCTATCCAGGGGAGAAGCCACTGATCAGATGTGCCTGCTTATGCTTAAGTTAATTAACGTAAATGAAGTTAAACATTCAAGCGGTTGAATATCCCTGCTGCTTTGGAGACTGAGGAATGGGGTATGAAATCGAGAGAAGGAGGAAATATGTGTGAAGCTTTGTTTTGTTCTGGTTTTCATATGTCAGCGTCATAACAGTAGGAGATACTGTGTGTGGGCTTCAAGTGTGTTTTGCTCTTCAAGATTATCTTTCCCCCAAGACCAGCTCTTTTCTGCTTCTCCTCCACTGAGCATCAAAGCCTCAGTTACATTTGGTGTGCACGTTTTGTGAATTGAACAGGGAAGTTACTACGTTGGGTTTGGTATGACCTGTGACAGAAGAAGTCTGGGGAGATACACTGTCACACATACTTGAACTGGAGACCAAGTGCTACCATGTGAGCCGGAGGCTGGGGATGTGGGGACCCTCTCTCTGCACCTTCAGGTCTCAGACCAGCACCTGCCTGGGACACCCTCAGCCTTGCCCCTGGGTGAAAGGATGCTCCCGGAGTGGACATCACAGAAAATGTACCCTCTCAGCCTCCTGCAGAAGTGAGGTGGGAGGTGCACCCTGGAGCACATTTCTCTCAGGATCAGAATTAAGTCCTGCACATGTGAGTCCATGTGAGAGAGGCCTGTGTGCAGCTGCCCTGAGACCCTCCCTGGTTGGCGGGAATTCTAGAAGCCTGTGTGAAGGCTGCTGGGCTGGCCACACACCCTGGCTCTCATGGCCCCACTGAGCTCTCTCCTGGGACTGACCAGGCCCAGAGACTCCGAGCAGCAGACAGGAGTCCCTGCCCCTGTCACAACCTGCTGCTCCAGCCACAGAGTCCTGGCCCATCCTGTGACCTTCATTCAGGCCTGCCCGGGGTCTCCCCCCAGTCTTTGCAGGGCTCAGGCAAAGGCTGGCAAAGACAGTGTTCATGTGGCTTCACCTACTATAGAACCCCTGTCACGCTGCTTGTGGATTAGGGGAATTTGGACCAAGTACTTTTAATTTCATGTTTATCCTCTTAGGGGCAAGGAAAGGTACAGGGTTCTGAGGATTAAGTATCTCCAAGTACCTAAGGTCGCCCCAGGCACAGGACAGACACTATGTGTGTGTGGCAAGGGTTGACTTTCTCTCTGACAGGGCCCAGCACAACTCCAGACCTGTGGCAGGTATCCCAGGGTGGGGTGGCTGCAGTGGTTACTTGATCAACTGATCGGTTAGGGAGGCTGGCAGTATACCCGTGATCATTCCCCCCCTCCACCCATATGACACAACAGTCTGGTCGGTGGAGGTGACAGGAAAAGGGAAAGGACACTGATCACGGGAGATAGAAGGGAAGCAGCAGGTTGTGAGTACTGAGGAAGGCAACGTCACGCACAGAAATGCATGGAGACAGCGGCTGCCTCCTAAGAAGGACAAGATGACACCAGTGTTCATTCCAGGCCACAATTATGGAATGTGAGGGCTGGAAAAGTACACTGGAGATCAGAGACCCAGTCCCTCATCGTGGTCCCAGGGAGGAGTGCAGAGCTGAGGTCAGAATGGGGCCTGAGATCAGCCCTTATCCTGCCAGGAGCAGTGAGTATGAGTTCTCACTGTCCCCTGTCCTTTCCCAAGGCCACCCCTTCCGGGCCACAGCTGCCATGGTCCATGCCAAAGATTAATTGCAGATTATGAAGACTCAGGAAAAGAGAGCAGAATTCTGCACCTAATTTCTTTCCTCTGTCATGTCCTTCACTTTCTTGCATTCCCATCCTTAAGCTCCTTCTTCTGTGGCTCTTCACCACTCCCTCTCTGAACGATTCTCATCCTGAAGAACCTGGTCCTGTCCAGGCACAGGACATCCTCACATCTCCAGTGTCTGTAAGATCTCCTGCCACCCCCTCACCTGCTTTCCGAGCAGCGCCTTGGGCCCAGACCTGAGTCTGCACTCCTGGACCCTGCTCAGCCACCCTGAGTGGTGGACTGGGAGCAGGGTGGGGGCGGAGGATGGATGGGCCCACCTGCCTGAGAGGCTCCCCCAGAAGACTGGGGGTTCCAGGAACCTCGCAATTGGTGCTCTCCTGCCCCAGGGACGGGTGTGGTGCTCTGGACAGACTCGATCCTTCTCTTCCCACCAGCTGGCAGGGGTCAGAAAGTCTCTTCCCCCAGGCTCAAGAGGGGGGTGGGTGAAGAAGGTGAGAGGCGATAAAGTGGAAGAGTAAGAGGAGATGTGGAATGTGGAGAGGACGGGAGGAAAAGCAGAAGGCAAATAAGGGCCCACATCTCCGTGGCTTCCCTGACTTTGTCTTGGGCCCTTTGGGAAAGGCAACCAAAGGGAAGGGAGCCCCGCACAGGGAAGGGGAGGGATGCCCTGAGCACATCTCTCCTGGAAACGGATACCTGCTCCATACTTCCAGGGGTGCATGGCCCTGACTCTGCCCAAGTCGGGCCTCCTGGGAAAAGTGAAGACAGAAGCCCTGAGCTCCCTGGCATGCAAGCACGGCAGCTCCCCAGGTCCAGATCTGCAGACCCATGACCACACAGCAGCCTGGGCATCAAGTAGGGGCCACCGCAGCCTCCAGCCCGGGCTGGGAGTAGCCCAAGCCCTTGGGGTAGTCAGCTTCTGCGGAGCCCTGTGGACAGCCTGGATCACCTCAAACTGGGGTTCTATAATTTTTTTGTTTTAATATATATATATAAATTTTGTTTATATATATATGTAAAAATCAAAACACACATGGAAATGAAGGGAAATTCAGTGCAGTGTCCATTAGGGAATTTGTAAGGAGGTAGAATTGCAAATTGCTTATGTTTCTTTTATTTTTCAATTTTTTAAATTAATTCAAATATAACTGGTTTAATTCCATTTGTGTTATTTTTATTTTTATTTTTTCTTAGGTTTCATTACATCTGAGACAGTAGTGTCTTCTGTAGCCTTTTCGCATTGAAACACATTAAGCCATAAAGATTATTATTTTTTTACTACCTCATCATAAGCTTCTTTAAAAGGAAAGGCACATGTCAGGCATTTGGATGTAATGGGGAGAAAAGATACTGAGGAAGAAAAGGGAAGCCCTCTAAGTGTCACTTCGATGGTGCAGGTGTCATGCTAGGCCCTATCACAGGTGGATGAGGGGACATCATCACCTCCCCCCTCCAGCCCTGTGTCATCAGACCTCCTGCTCCTCACAGGCCAGGGGTGGGACTTGGGCTTTTCCTCCTGCAGTCCGGAGCCTCCCCTTTCTTCTGCTCCAATACCCTGTTCAAGGGACCAGACGCTTGAGGGCTGCACGGCCACATGCCCAGGTTAAATCTCACTTGGAGGACACTTAACACTGTCAGCCAACGGCAATGCCCTTAGCCAAGAGCCCCAAACAGGCCCCTGGGGGTGTCTGGGCCCAAGGTTACCTTCCAAGACTGGAGGAGTCTTTGGGGTCCCACACACCCACCCCAGGCACCCCTCCTCCCTCCACCTCTGTGCCTCTGCAGGGAATAGGGCACCTGTGTTTGCTGCTGCTTTGACACCTGTGAAGGAAGCACCAAGCAAGTGTCGGCTGGGGTCTCAGAGCACCTAAGTGTCTAGAAGCTTAAGAAGAAGACAGGAGGTCATGGACAAAGGGCTACCCGCTAACTCAGTGCCAGCCTCTGAGCATGTGAATTGTATAGATTCTGTCTTAGTTGCAGAGATATATTTTATAGTTAATTCTGGAGGATTTTACATCAAGCAAAATTTATCTTTTGCCTGCTTTATCTTGAACTCGTTTTTATGTAAAATAAAACAGACAAAAGCACACGATGCATAGGTAGCAGAAGCTGAATTACCGTGGGCACCACACTCTGTAGCGGTGATTTTCCCTCTGTGAAAGACAAATGCTTCTCTCTTTTTTTTTTTAATAGATTTTTAGGGTTTTTTTAATTTTTTTTTATATTAAATATAATTTATTGTCAAAATGCTTTCCATACAACACCCAGTGCTCATCCCAACATCACCCACTGCCCATCACCCACTTTCCCCTCTTCCCCACCCACCCCAATCCACCCTCAGTTTGTTCTCAGTATATTTAAGGTCTCTTACGGTTTGCCTTCCTCCCTCTCTGTAATTCCCCCCCCCCTTCCACTCCCCCATTGTTCTCTGTTAAGTTTCTCAGGATCCACATATGAGTGAAAACATATGTATCTGTCTTTCTCTGCCTGACTTATTTCACTTAGCATAATACCCTCCAGTTCCATCCACGTTGCTACAAATGGCCAGATTTCATTCTTTCTCATTGTGAAGTAGGGAGATTCAGACAAATGCTTCTGAGAAGCGTCTTCCAGCTTCTTTGCCCTGCCCCCATGCCTGCACAGTGGAAATTGGATCCTCCCAGCTCCCCAGTTTGTTCCACTACCTTCCCAGGGTGCCACCACACTCTTTTGTGCCCTAATTATGTATAATCATCATGCTTGGGAAATACATGGTAACCGATTTCATTCCTTACCCTAATAAGTTAGCAGTTATTTTGTATCTCCTTCTCCAGGAGGCTGCCAGGGTGCTAGAGCCATCCTGTATGTGGAACTAGGATTCGCAGCAGATATGTTTACAAGAAACCATAAAGCTGTACTTAAGATGTGTGCACTCTACATACAATAGATAAAGCAGCCATTTAAAAAAAGGGGCAATATAAGAAATTTTCACATGAAGCGCACTTCAAGCCCAGGTGGCTTCCTTTAATTTCAAACAAACGTTGAAGATGGAAATATGCCTGTCTCTTCCAGAGAAACTTCCATCCAGACACGGAAATACACACTCTTCCAGAGAACAGATACAGGGGGAATATGCCCACATTGCTTTCATTGGATCAGGAGAAAATTGATGCCACCCCAGCAGTAGGCATGACAGGAAAGGGGGACACACAGGTCAACTCTCCTGGATGTAGATGTCAAAATCCAAAACCATACAGCATAAATCTGGAGATTTGGGAAGCCAATTGAGATCTCACAGTGGGGTTCCAATGGGGGGATGTGGACAGAGTCAGTGGCACTTTGCGTGTTGCCCCAGGGGTGGTGAGAAGGGACAGTGCCATCGGGTTGGCAGAATAAATATTTGATGACACAGGGAAGGAGAATCTGAGGGACTCTCAGGGAGAGCCCTGGGGTGGGTGTCACAGGCTGTGGCTATGGAGGGGACCCTCTAAGAGGACAGGGGACTCTGTCCCCTTCCACTGCCAGGGCCAGAGAAGGACAAGGAGTCTGGAGAGAGTTTGTCACATAGGGAAGTAGGAAAGGTATGCATTCAGAGCCAGTGCAGCCCCTGCCCTCCCTCAGCCAGGCTGCTCTGACAGTTGCTCACATCAGTGGTCAGTAGGTAGTGGGGGACATGCCAGCTTCATCCATTAAAGCACCAAACACCAGCCCAGCCAGTCATGCCCTCATGAATCAGTGCTGTTCATCCAGGGTTGGCCGTTGAAGACCAAGCTCATCACTAGAGAGCTGTCATGTGGGTAGTGGGCTTGGAAATGCCCACATTCTGAGCTGCATGGGGGCATGTAGACCACTGGTCAGATGCCCAGGAGCTCACATTGGACAGCTGATGTGTGAAGATGCTGCAGGCGGAGAGACCTAGATTGGACACCCTGACCCTTCAAGGGACTTCCTTTGCGGAAAGCGACATTGCTTTTGGGTCAGGGATGGAAACCTACGGGTGGAGGCCGAGGCAGGCATGTGCTCCCTTTGCAGTTTCATGGCAGGAGAGTTTGGGGATCAGAGGGAAAACAGGAGCTAGAGAACTCTGGGGTATCCAGGATCTCTGTCCCTAGAAACCAACTACATTCCTGTCCCAGATTGTCCTGTCATCAGCTTCTTCACTCTAGTTGCTTAAAATCTCTGAATTTCAGTGTCATGAACTACAAAATATGGGTTACTACCCTGCCCTGTGCATTCCATGGAGTCTGATGGGGATCACAGGAGATGATGGCAGATATTCTCCACGAGCAGGAAAGCCTCATGCCCACCTTAAGGCGGAAAGGTTACCTTCCACCCACCCTTGCCCTGTGGCCATCCAGGTTTCCTCTCTGCAAGCAACCACTCCTACATTTCTTGCTTGTTCTTCCAGACATGTAATATCGGGTCACATATGGAGCCCTTAGGCGGTCCCTATCATTTTCCTTAGGCGTTATTTGGCTTTTCTTATAGTAAGCTTTATAATACTAGTAAGTAGGTCCCATATCACAGAACAGGGAACTGAGGTCAGAGGGGTTAGGTAACTTTCCCAGGTATGTGTGGTTTCTAGTATGATCTGATACAGGTTATCAGGCACCAGCTCCCAGGCTCTCCGTCACTGTCCTCTGTATTGTCCTTTCTGCATGGTCTCATCTAATGTCAGGTCCCTAGGCACAAGTCTGCTGGGGGTGGTAAGTGCATACCACATCGCAGTACCCCTCTTCTAAGCCCAGCTCAGACTCAGCTGGCTCCCCAGTCACTGGTGAGCAAGGAGAATGGGAGTGTGACCTAGGGATGCATGAATATTCCAGGTGCATATTAACAGTTCTCTCCCTTTTTAGTGTATTTTCTAGGATCATGGCTCAGATTACAAAAAGAGGATCCTAAGGGATTCAAACACAGAACTCACAAGGCATCTGTGCTCAAGACAATCTACTGGCTTTCCCCAGCAGTGCTTCAGCAGCATCAAGATGGACATCTTTCCAAACAACAGGGCCGAGCCACAAATAACACCCCAATGAATGACTACTCCATTGAAGAAGGTAGTGTGTGTATAAAGTCAGTAAGTAGATTCAAGAGGAGTAAGGGTAGTTTGTACAGTGGAGACTGGATGTTGGTGAGGATGGAAGGATCAGGGAAGGTGTACACGCAGAGGCAGGGAGCCCCTGCCCGCTCCTAGCCATGCCTTTGTCCAGGCTGCTCAAATGGTGGGTCAGATCGTTCGTCAGGGAGACACTGGGGCCTCTAGACTTCATCTGCCAGAGCACCAACCTAGCAGACCCCTCTCCTAGCTACTATCAACTGCTCATCACCCAGATTTGGTCAGTTGAAGATGACGCTAATCACTGGGCAACTGTCCTGTGGGCAGTTGGTTTGGAATGTTCTGGGTTCTGAGACAGTTGGGAGTCAAACAGACAAGTGGTCATTCAGGGTGGTCACCTGGCCACCAGCAAGGCAGCTAGTAGCATCAAGCACTGGGGGGCATGGGATGGGGAGATGGGGATGTGTTTTTTCTCACACCTCCTCACACCCCATCCATCAGGGGGAAAAGGCATTGTTTTCTGGGTCAGGGATTGAAATAGGCAGGAGTTGGGTTGGGTTTTGGGCCATTCTCTTGGGCCAGTACCTCCTTAGGGAGCCAGCTGTCTCCCTTCAGCAACCTTGGGGCCAAAGGATATGGGCCAGGGAGTGAGGAAAGGGCTTGGTTTCAGTGTGCAGGGCATTATCTCCTATCCAGGTGATCAGAGATCTCTGTCCTCAGGGAATTCTCTGTATCCCCTGCCTCTGAACCATAAGTCACCAGTGCTGTGATTCTGAGTGAGCCACTTAACCTCTCTAAATGTCAGTGCCCTGAACCATAAAATATAGGTCCCAGCCCCTTCTCTGCCCACCCCACAGTCCTTTTATGAGCATCACCAGAATTAACAGGTTTTCTTCACTATTAGAAGTGTAATATTGAAGTCTCCTAGTTTTATTGTTGAGAGATCAGTTTCTCCTTTTAATTGTCAGTTCCATTGTTATGCCCAGAATTCGTGATCCCCAAATACCGCCAGGGAGCCGAGTCTGATGTAAAAGCAAAAGAGCCTTTATTCGAGCTAGCTCGAGCTCAATCCCCTACCTGCACCGAGGCAGCGGTGAGATACCGGGGGAGAGAGCGAGTTTCAAAAGGACAAAGGTTTTATTGGGGCCTAGGGGCAGTTGGTGAGGTAAGGTCTATGGCCTCAGCCGATTGGCTGGGGAAGGGTCCGAGTTCTGTTAGGCAGGTGGGGGAGGGGGTGGCTCAAGGGGAGGAGGTGTGGTCAAGGTGAAGGACACAGAACAAGATGGAGTCCGCATAGGCCCGCCCTTTCACCATGTACTTTGGCGCTCTCCTGTTGAGTGCAAAGTGTTTACAATGATCTCTTTGAAGGATGCACACTTTGTCACTATACCATGTCCTTCTTTGTCTCTAGAAAAAAACTGTCATAAAGTTTATTTGTCTTCACAAAGCCAGTCTAGCTCTCTTGATTACTATTTGCTTGCTATATATTTTTCCATCTTTTTTACTTTCAATGCCTTTGTGTCTTAGGTTTAAAGCATGACTCTCCTGTAGATGGCATAGAGAGAGATTGTTGTTTTCTACCCATTCTGTCAATATCTGCCTCTTAATTGGATGTAAAATCCATGTACCCTTAATTACTCATCAGGTAGCATCAAAATCTATTGTTTTTTCATTATTTATGTATATGTTATATCTTATTGTTCTAATATTCCTCCATTTCTGCTTTCTTTTGTGTTATTTTCTAGTGTACCAACTAAATTCCCATGTTGTTTCTCTTACTATATATTCAGGGAATACTTAGCAGTTTCACTGGAGATTACAACTAATGTCTTAAATTTCCAACATTCTAATTGGATTCATACCAGATTAATTTCAATGGCATACAGAGATTTGACCCCTTTAAAAATTTTTTTCATTTACTTATCTTAGAGGAAGAGAGAGCATGAGTGGGGTAGTGGAGGAGAGAGAGAAAGAGAGAGAGAGAGAGAGAGAGAGAGAGAGAGAGAGAGTCTCAAGCAGGTTCTGCACTGATTGTGGACTCTGGGCTTGACCCCCTGATGCTGAGATCATGACTTGAGCTGAAATCAAGAGCCAGACACTCAACTGTCTGAACACCCAGGTGCCCCTAGAGACTTGACTCTTAATATATCTAATTGATGTCCTCTCTTTTTGCCATTATTTTCACTCAAATTACCTCTTTATACAGCCTGTGCTCATTAACATATATATTTACGTTTTATGTATTTATAATATATGCAATTTATATATATGTGTAATTTTAACTTCACAGTTTTAAATTAGAAGAAAATCTATTGTTTATATATTTAGGCTGTATATAGTTTATGTGCTAATACACTTGTGCTTATGCACTTACACATTTGTACTCTTTTATATTTACCTATGTAACTATTCATGTAGAAATAAATGTCTTTGCATTTTAGATGGAAGGACTCAGGACTTCTTTTTTTTTGTAGGTTTATTATTTATTTTGAGAAAGAGATAATGCATTAGCAGGGGAGGGGCAAAGAGAGAGAAAGAATCCTAAGCAGGCTCCACACTATCAATGTGGAGCCCAATGCAGGGCTTGAACTCACAAACCATGAGATCATGACCTAAGCCAAAATCAAGAGTCAGATATGAAATGGAATGATCCACCCAGGAGCCCCAGGACTTAGGGTTTCTTGTAGGGCTGGTGATAGCAATGGATTCTCTCATATTTTGTTTACCTGGGAATGTCTTCACGTCTTCTTCCATTGCTGAAGGACATCCTGGCTAGATACAGAATTCACGTGCACAGGTTTTGTCTTTTAGCACTTTCAGTAGATCATCCCACTGCCTTCTGGCCTCCATGGTTTCTGATGAAAATTTGCCATTAAACTTACTGAGGACACTCTATACATAATTAATCACTTTTCTTGTATTGTTTTCACAATCCTTTGTCTGTGGCCTTGAACCATTTTAGTGGGATGTGAGTTTATCCCATTTGGTGTTCATTGAACTCCTTGAATATTTTGATTAATGTTTTCATCAAATTCAGTGCGACTTTTGCTCTTATTACTTTGCATATTCTCCCTGTCCTTTCTCTCTTTTATGTCTTTCTGGGACTCTCTCTCTCAGTTAGTGTGTTAGTATGCTTGATAGTATTACACAGGTCTTTGGGGCTCTGTTCATCCACCCCCCATTTTTATTTTTCTTAACTTACTGTCAATCAGACTGGATCTCAATTTTCCTACCTTCAGATTTGCTGGTTCTGTCTTCCTCTTGTTCAAATCTGCTGTTCAGCTCTGGTGCGCATTTAACTGTATCCCATCCCAAAGTATGTATCAGAGCTCTAACCCCCAGTACTTGTGAAAGTAGAAGTAAGGTCTTCCCAGATATCATCAACCCTGAATTGGGGCTGGCCCTAATGCAAAGGCTGTTGTCCTTACCAGAGCAGGGAGGTTTGGACACACGGACAGAGGGGCAAAGGCCATGTCATGTGCTGGCTGAGGCAGAGATAGAAGAACTGCAGATACGAGCCAAGGAAAGCCATGGGTTTCCAGAAAAATACCGAAAGCAAGATAGTGGTGAAGAGGGATAATTCCCCACCTCTTTCCCAGCCTACAGCTTGAGTTCAGACTTCTGCATGTTGCTGTCCAGTTCTCCCAGTACCATTTGTTAAAGAGACTGTCTTTTTTCCATTGGATATTCTTTCCTGCTTTATCAAAGATGAGTTGGCCATACATTTGTGGGTCCAATTCTGGAGTCTCTATTCTATTCCGTTGGTCTGTGTGTCTGTTTTCGTGCCAATACCATGCTGTCTTGATGATTACAACTTTGTAGTAGAGGCTAAAGTCTGGGATTGTGATGCCTTCTGCTTTGGTCTTCTTCAAAATTACTTTGGCTATTCAGGGCCTTTTTTGGTTCCAGATGAATTTTAGGATTGCTTGTTCTAGTTTCGAGAAGAATGCTGGTGCAATTTTGATTGGGATTGCATTGAATGTGTAGATAGTTTTAGGTAGTATTGACATTTTAACAATATTTATTCTTCCAACCCATGAGCACGGAATGTTTTTCCATATCTTTATATCGTCTTCAATTTCCTTCATAAGCTTTCTATAGTTTTCAGCATACAGATCTTTGACATCTTTGGTTAGACTTATTCCTAGGTATTTTATGCTTCTTGGTGCAATTGTGAATGGGATCAGTTTCTTTATTTTTCTTTCTGTTGCTTCATTATTAGTGTATAAGAATGCAACTGATTTCTGTACATTGATTTTGTATCCTGCAACTTTGCTGAATTCATGTATCAGTTCTAGCAGAACTAATACATGGTGGAGTCTGTTGGGTTTTCCATGTAGAATATCATGTCATCTGCAAAAAGTGAAAGCTTGACTTCATCTTTGCCAATTTTGATGCCTTTGATTTCCTTTTGTTGTCTGATTGCTGATGCTAGCACTTCCAACACTATGTTAAACAACAACGGTGAGAGTGGACATCCCTGTTGTGTTCCTGATCTCAGGGGGAAAGCTCTCAGTTTTTCCCCATTGAAGAGATGTTAGCTGTAGGCTTTTCATAAATGGCTTTTATGATGTTTAAGTATGTTCCTTCTATCCCGACTTTCTCCAGGGTTTTTATTAAGAAGTGTTGCTGAATTTTGTCAAATTCTTTTTTTGCATCGATTGACAGGATCATATGGTTCTTATCTTTTCTTTATTAATGTGATGTATCACATTGATTGATTTGTGAATGTTGAACCAGCCCTGCATCCCAGGAATGAATCCCACTTGATCACGGTGAATAATTCTTTTTATATGCCGTTGAATTCGATTTGCTAGTATCTTATTGAGAATTTTTGCATCCATATTCATCAGGGATATTGGCCTGTAGTTCTCTTTTTTTACTGGGTCTCTGTCTGGTTTCAGAATCAAAGTAATGCTGGCTCCATAGAATGAGTCTGGAAGTTTTCCTTCCCTTTCTATTTTTTGGAATAGCTTGAGAAGGATAGATTATTATCTCTGCTTTAAATGTCTGGTAGAATTCCGCTGGGAAGCCATCTGGTCCTGGACTCTTATTTCTTGGGAGATTTTTGGTAACTGATCCAATTTCTTCGCTGGTTATGGGTCTGTTCAAGCTTTCTATTTCCTCCTGTTTGAGTTTTGGAAGTGTGTGGGTGTTAGGAATTTGTCCATTTCTTCCAGGTTGTCCCGTTTGTTGGCATATAATTGTTCATAGTATTCCCTGATAATTGCATGTATTTCTGAGGGTTTGGTTGTAATAATTCCATTTTCATTCATGATTTTATCTATTTGGGTCATCCCCCTTTTCTTTTTGAGAAGCCTGGATTTTTTCAAAAAACCAACTCTTGGTTTCATT
Organism: Prionailurus bengalensis; assembly: GCF_016509475.1. Lineage (NCBI taxonomy): Eukaryota > Metazoa > Chordata > Mammalia > Carnivora > Felidae > Prionailurus > Prionailurus bengalensis. The sequence goes on from NW_025091160.1 coordinate 252,051, forward strand.
GATCTGCTCTTCAGTTTTTTTTAGATTCTATATTGTTTATTTCTGCTCTGATCTTTATTATTTCTCTTCTTCTGCTGGGTTTGGGGTATCTTTGCTGCTCTGCTCCTATTTCCTTTAGGTGTGCTGTTAGATTTTGTATTTGGGATTTTTCTTGTTTCTTGAGATAGGCCTGGATTGCCATGTATTTTCCTCTCAGGACTGCCTTCGCTGCATCCCAAAGTGTTTGGATTGTTGTATTTTCATTTCTGTTTGTTTCCATATATTTTTTAATTTCTTCTCTAATTGCTTGGTTGACCCATTCATTCTTTAGTAGGGTGTTCTTTAACCTCCATGCTTTTGGATGTTTTCCAGACTTTTTCCTGTGGTTGATTTCAAGCTTCATAGCATTGTGGTCTGAAAGTTTTCATGGTATGATCTCAGTTCTTGTATACTTATGAAGGGCTGTTTTGTGACCCAGTATGTGATCTAACTTGGAGAATGTTCCATGTGCACTCGACAAGAAGTATATTCTGTTGCTTTGGGATGCAGAGTTCTAAATATATCTGTCAAGTCCATCTGATCCAATGTCTCATTCAGGGCCCTTGTTTCTTTATTGACCGTGTGTCTAGATGATCTATCCATTGTTGTAAGTGGGGTATTAAAGTCCCCTGCAATTACCACATTCTTGTCAATAAGGTTGCTTATGTTTGTGAGTAATCGTTTTATATATTTGGGGGCTCCCATATTCGGCGCATAGACATTTATAATTGTTAGTTCTTCTTGATGGATAGACCCTGTAATTATTGTATAATGCCCTTCTTTATCTCTTGTTACAGCCTTTAATTGAAAGTCTAGTTTGTCTGATATAAGTATGGCTACTCCAGCTTTCTTTTGACTTCCAGTGGCATGATAAATAGTTCTCCATCCCCTCACTTTCAATCTGAAAGTGTCCTCAGGACTAAAAAGAGTCTCTTGTAGACACCAAATAGATGGGTCTTGTTTTTTTATCCATTCTGATACCCTATGTCTTTTGGTTGGCGCATTTAATCCATTTACATTCAGTGCTATTATAGAAAGATACGGGTTTAGAGTCATTGTGATGTCTGTAGGTTTCATGCTTGTAGCGATGTCTCTGTTACTTTGTCTCACAGGATCCCCCTTAGGACCTCTTGTAGGGCTGGTTTAGTGGTGATGAATTCCTTCAGTTTTTGTTTGTTTGGGAAGACCTTTATTTCTCCTATTCTAAATGACAGATTTGCTGGATAGAGGATTCTCGGCTGCATATTTTTTCTGTTCATCACATTGAAGATTTCCTGCCATTCCTTTCTGGCCTGCCAAGTTTCAGTAGAGAGATCCGTCACTAGTCTTATCGGTCTCCCTTTATATGTTAGAGCACGTTTATCCCTTGCTGCTTTCAGAATTTTCTCTTTATCCTTGTATTTTGCCAGTTTACTATGATATGTCGTGCAGAAGATCAATTCATTATGTCTGAAGGGAGTTCTCTGTGCCTCTTGGATTTCAATGCCTTTTTCCTTCCCCAGATCAGGGAAGTTCTCAGCTATTATTTCTTCAAGTACCCCTTCAGCACCTTTCCCTCTCTCTTCCTCCTCTGGGATACCAATTATGCGTATATTATTTCTTTTTAGTGTATCAGTTCTCTAATTTTCCCCTCCTACGCCTGGATTTTTTAATCTCTCTTTTTCTCAGCTTCTTCTTTTTCCATAATTTTATCTTCTAGTTCACCTATTCTCTCCTCTGCCTCTTCAATCCGAGCTGTGGTTGTCTCCATTTTATTTTGCAGCTCATTAATAGCATTTTTTAGCTCCTCCTGGCTGTTCCTTAGTTCCTTGATCTCTGTAGCAATAGCTTCTCTGCTGTCCTTTATACTGTTTTTAAGCCCAGCGGTTAATTTTATGACTATTATTCTAAATTCACTTTCTGTTGTATTGTTTAAATAGTTTTTGATCAGTTCATTGGCTGTCGTTATTTCCTGGAGATTTTTTTTGAGGGGCATTCTCCTGTTTCGTCATTTTGGATAGTCCCTGGAGTGGTGGGGACCTGCAGGGCACTTCCCCTGTGCTGTGGTGTATAACTGGAGTTGGTGGGCGGGGCTGCAGTCCAACCTGATGTCTGCCCCCAGCCCAGCGCTGGGGCCACAGTCAGACTGGTGTGTGCCTTCTCTTCCCCCCTCCTAGGGGTGGGATTCACTGTGGGGTGGCGTGGCCCATCTGGGCTACTTGCACACTGCCAGGCTTGTGGTGCTGGGGATCTGGCGTATTAGCTGGGGTGGATCGGCAAGGTGCACAGGGGCGGGAGGGGCAGGCTCAGCTCGCTTTTCCTTTGGAGATCCGCTTTGTGAGGGGCCCTGCGGCACCGGGAAGGAGTCAGATCTTCGGAGGGATGGATCCGCAGAAGCACAGCATTGGGCGTTTGTGCAGTGCAAGCAAGTTCCCTGACAGGAACCGGTTCCCTTTGGCATTTTGGCTGGGGGATGGGCGAGGGAGATGGCGCTGGCAAGCGCCTTTGTTCCCGGCCAAGCCGCGCTCTGTTGTCCAGGGCTCAACAACTCTCCCTCCCGTTGTCCTCCAGCACCCCCCCCCCCCGCCCCGTTCTCTGAGCAGATCTGTTAACTTATAACCTTCCAGATGTTAAATCCTGCTTGCTGTCAGAACACACTCCGTCCGGCCTCTCCGTTTTTGCAAGCCAGACTCGGGGGCTCTGCTTTGCCAGCAGGCTGCCCCTCCACCCCGGCTTAAAAGGAACTTTCTTAAGGGCACCTGGGTGGCTCAGTTGGTTAAGCATCCCACTTCAGCTCAAGTCATGATCTCACGGTTCATAAGTTTGAGCCCTGTGTCAGGCTCTGTGCTCGGTGCAGAGCCCGCTTCAGATGGTCTGTCTCCCTCTCTTTCTTGCCCCTTCCCAACTCATGCTCACCCTCTCTCTCAAAAATTAAATAAGTGTTAAAAATAAATAAATGAATAAAAGGAATTTTCTTAAAACAGTGTACTGAATAGTGTAACCCAGCACCTGTGGCTAATATTGACAGTATCCTCCAGTTGAATTTAGGTTATTAGATGTGGTTTTGTTGTGTTATTTTTAAGTTGGAAAAAGTAAACAATTGTTCAAAGCTTATTATATATATATTATTTTGTAGTGGTCAAATTTGGATATTTATGATTTCTTTCACTTATAAATTTCACTCATCCTCACAGTCACAGAGATGGATATTTTGGAATAAAACAAAATAATTACTTTTGGCCAGGAATGTTTTATCAAAAACTATCTTGATGAGACTTGTGATATGTGGAAAAGAAATGTGAACATATCCAGGGATTCCAAGATACAATGTAAAGCTTCCAGGCATTGGAGATCCACATTGCATCCTTTAAAAAAATTTTTCTTAATGTTTTTATTTTTTACAGTGCACATGTGCGTACGTGAGAGAGAGCATGAGTGGGGGGGGGGGGGCAGAGAGAGAGAGAGAGAGAGAGACATACAGAATCCAAAGCAGGCTTCAGGCTCTGAGCTGTCAGCAAAGAGCCTGACTCGAGGCTCGAACTCACAGACCATGAGCTCATGACCTGAGCCAAAGTCGGATTCTCAACTGACTGAGCCACCCAGGTGCCCCTCCATGTTGCATCTTTAAAATACGTGCAGAATTGCTCCAAACTGCTCAAAGCTGTCTATAGCAGCCAAGAGGATGCAGCTGATTTTTGTATCCTGTTTTCCTAGAGACCATTCCAAACCTGTATCACACAGATGTGTGTATGGCACAGAGGTTGGGGAGGACTCAGATTCTCACTGTATCTCCTATCACGGAAGTCTGAGCCTCAGGACACTGTTATTGTGGCTTCAAGCTGACTCTGTGCCCTGAGCTGTGTCTAAGCACACCCTGCAGTTTGCTGGGTTGGTTACAAGTTGTCTTGTTGATTGAGGTAAAGCTCCTGTCACATAGGCCTCCCATCACTTCCTTCTCAAATTTTCCTTGTCACCTCCTGATTCCATCCATATGCTTTTTCCTCTGCAGGAGACATTGCTTCCACCACTGCTCACCCCAGCCGTGACCCATGCTGCACCCCAGTTACCCTGAATACATTCCTCAGCTGGGGGCTTAGTCAGCCCCTCCAAGAGAGCCACCCAAGTGCTCCCTGACTAGAGCTGTGCTCAGGTGATCTGTTTCAGGGATCCCCTCCTAGGTGACTTTTTATTGTGTGTTTATTTCATATGTATCTTCCAGAGAATAATTAGTATCGATGGAGGCAGAGTCTGCAAAGTTCTTACTCACACAGGCATGCTGCACACACCCCCTTGCACCTGGTGAACAGGACAGAGATTCCCCAGCGACAGGACAACGGGTGTACATGGGGGAGGGTGCAGGATCTGTATCTGCGCAGCCTGCTCCATGCCCAGCTCTGTCCTTCACACCGCATGACCCAGGGCAGGCTCAACAAACCTCTCTAGGAGTCCCTTTCCTCATGTCTAAAATAGGAGTGACAGTCATTCCAGTACCATCCTCAAGGGGTGCTTGTGAAGACAGAAGTAGTATTTGCCTAATGTCCTCGCAAGGTGCTTGTCCTGTTATCACTAAACGTGTGGAGGCCTGGCCCCGCATTACTGGGTCACGACCTCACTCAGCAGGCCTGAGCCTCCATGCAGCTCTGAGGTCCATGCTAGGACCAGTCACCACAGCTGTCACCCCCCCCCCCCCATTGCCACAGCCAATCCCAAACTCTGTCTTTTGGTGTAAGAAAGTGGTCCAGGTTCATTCTTCTGCATGTCGCTGTCCGGTTTTCCCAGCACCACTTGCTGAAGAGACTGTCTTTATTCCATTGGGTATTCTTTCCTGCTTTGTCCCAGATTAGTTGGCCATACGTTTGTGGGTCCATTTCTCGGTTCTCTATTCTGTTCCATTGATCTGAGTGTTTTCGTGCCAGTACCAGTCAGCCTCTATCATGGGCATTCTTTTCTCAGTTCTACGTTGTGTGCCTGCCTTTTGTTTTCCTTAAAGCACAGATGTCTAGGGGCTGGATGTCTCTACTGGGGACATGGGATACACAGTAGTGCTGTGGTGTCCCTGCCCTCCTGGCACGTCCATTGTACAGTCTCTCAGGTTCTTCCAAAGAACACAACCCCCCCACCCCACCCCATGCTCGCCCACGTGTCCCAAGCACTTAACTGGCAATTGTCCGTTTAATCCAAACTTGTAAAGTGAGTTTAGTCACCTCTGCATGCAGCCTGTCTGAAGAGAGGTCAGTAAATTTCTTGTCCAAAACCAGGCAGAAAAGCCTGTTTAGCCCCACAGTCGCTGAAGACATGGGATAAGTCACCAAGACAACTTCCTAAGGAACAGAACTCACACTTGAATCCTTAGTGGTCACTTCCTACGTCGTTCCTTCGATGAACATATATCATTCTAAACAGACTCAGAGTTTTCCATCGAATGCAAGGTGGTTCACTCCACAGCTAATTGAAGTGGGCAAGCCTAACCATAATCCCAGAAGGAAGTGAGCACCAAGGACTTCTGGGCATCACAGCTTTGGGGGCAGCACCAGGGAGCGGTTGATACCAGCCTGCACAGCACAGTCTAAAGATGCTGCCCTGCCCAGTGCAAGATAGGGACCTCTCTGGCCAGGATACCCCACCACTGAGATTCCTGGGACAGTGCAGATTGTGCCCAGGGCCCTGCAAGAAAGGCAGAGAGACACGGGGATGGTGAGGCTGTTGTGCCCTCAGATAAGAAGGAAATGGCCGGGCCTCCCCTGACTCATGGACAGCAGATCACCTGGATAGAGAGGGAGGAGGAGGGGAGGGGAGCTCGTAGGCTGTGATGGACATGCCCCTGGAGCTCTGCTTCCTGAGGAACCCACTTGCCCTATTCAATGGGACATGCAGATCCTTCTCCTAGCCCTGGAGGGAGCCCCATCCGAGCTCTGAGCCAGGACTGTGCCCCAGGGGCTCTAGCAGCGCAGGCCCACCACACCCCCTGCTGCCTGAGGGCCAGAGGCACCTACACAAAGGGGACCCTGGAGAGACAGAACTGCACCCCATGCTCTGTCCGCTGCCCCCTCTTCACAGTCAGGGGTCTCCTTACTGCCCACGAGCTTCCTCTTCAGGCTGCAGCCTCTTTTCCGTGGCGAAGCCCTGACCTCAGCAAAATGGCCTCCATGGTGGAGATCCCTGTAGAGGGGGGCCAGAGGGAAGCCGTGCTCAGACAACACTTGTTCCAGATTGAGGACATCAGAAGGACAAAGGACAGTGATGGACTGGCCAAGACCAGCCAGCTTCCCACTATGGCAGTCATGAGGGGTGGACAATCTTCACCTCACCCTGCAGTTCCTCCCATGCTGTCATCCCTGACTAGGGGGAGAGGACAATGCAGGGATGTGTCCTCAGGGACAGAGAGACAGCTCTCAGCATATTTCATGGGTGTTCCACTCTGGCAGACTTGAGCCCTCCTTGTAACAAGCCAGTTACCCTCAGCCTAAGATCGGATCCAGGGATCAACTGGGTCTACTCTTTGGGGGTGTACATATAGAAGCAGGAGACTGGGAGTGAGCAAGAGTTTTGAGGGGAGAGCTTTTTCCCTAGGCAAGCTGGTCCTAGGAACTAACATGCTTCCAGTGCAGGACAGAGTGATCTTCTGATCAAGAGCCCCAGACAGTGAGGACGGCTGAGTCAGCAGGCCACACTCAGGACTTTAGAAATGGAGGTGCAGCAACACACCCAGTTCCAGGAGACCATAAGAGAAAGGATGGCCATGCGTGACCACCCTCCACCACCCCACCCCACGGACACATCCCTGGAACTCAGCAGCCAATTACCCCACTAAGCACAGTGACAAGGAAGGCTCTGGGCAGTGAATAGGTGCAGGCAGCCCATGGGTTTTAATCTCACTTCCCTGTGAGCCCTGAGCACAATGCAGGCCCCAAGCCACTGCCTTGTGCTGGGCAGTAATACTCAACCTCATCTCCAGGCTCAAGCCGCAGAGAGAGAGAGAGATGCTGGGCTGCCTAACCTGGAGCCTAAGAATCTCTCTGAGATCCCTTAAAATCTGTTATAATTCTGTGGGTCAGGAGTTTGGGAACATGGCCCAGGTGTTTCTACAACCAAGCTGCTCCCTGGTTGCCAACACTGTTGCTGTGTCCAGTGTAGGTGATGGTAGCCATCTGTCCTGGGCTCTTGGATACAGAGGGTGGCTGAGTCAGCCCTGCCTGGGCCACACACACCCTGGCATGGGAAGGAACAGGTGAAACAGAAAGCCAGGGGAGTGATGGGGTGGAACAGAGCTGAGAGGTCCCCCACAAATCTTCCACCCAGGGCAGGTCGGCTCTCACCTGTGCAGACTGAGGAGGACAAGGGCGAAAGGAACACAGGACATGGTGCAGACACTCAAGGGTTCTGCCCCCCTGAGACTCCAGTGCCCCCCCCCCAAAAGGCCAAGTGTCTCTTATTCTCTCCCTGGGTACCTATGGAGGGAGGGGTTTCTACATTCAAATAGTACTTGCTCCCAGATACTCCTGGGCAATGTTATCTGTGTCGGAATAATGCCCACCCCCCAAGATACTCATGTTCTAATCCTTGGAATCTGCCCAATGTTGCCTTGTATGGGGAAAGGTAATTAAAGTTGTAAACCGGGGTGTGAGAGCAACCTGGCTGCAATACCTCCTCTTTCCACCATACTCAAGGTGTTCTCTCCCAGTGTAGCCCTGGGATTGCTACCAAGCCTAGGGGCGGCTCCCTCCCCACCAGGCATGGGAGGTGGCAGCTCTGGTCTAGAGAAAGTCTGGCAACCTTGAAAATTCTGTTTTTTGGCTTCTAAGGCTGTTTTGCAAAGTAGAAACTGGCTCTCTGGACCTCTCCTTGGTCGGTGGTCCATACAGGTTTTCTCTTATCCAAATACACTTCCCACAGCCTCTCTCTCTATCTTCCTTTCATTTCTCCACCAAAGGGCTTCCCCCCACTCTATGCCTGTGCTGCCCATTTTATTTCTTCCAATTCACATACACACACTTCTGTACCGCCAAGCTGTCTGTTTGCACTTGTGGAGATTTTTCTGTCCTTCTGCAGCCTGTATTTCTGGCATTCCAAGTGTTGTGACCTCAATACTGCTGTGTTTGAGGGACAAGGGAAATTCTGATCCCCCTCCTCTGCCATCTGAACTCTTCCCGCCTCCTTTTGCTTTCCTTTTCACAACTTCAGAGTTCTGTGTAGGTTTGCATTATTATATCAGTTCAATATGTTTTATAGATATTTATGATGGGCTTTTTTCTTACTTGAACTGTATTGATCTGAATTTTCTGTCTTTTTGTTTTTTTTAAGTTTATTCATTTATTAATTGGAGAGAGAGACAGAGAGAGCACAAGTGGGGAGGGGCAGAGAGACAGAGGGAGAGAGAGAAGATCCCAAGCAGACCCTGCACTGTCAGCGCAGAACCAGATGGGGGGCTTGAACCCATGAACTGTGAGATCATGCCCGGAGCCAAAATCAAGAGTCAGGTGCTAACTGACTGAGGCATCCAGGCGGCCCTAACATTTTCTTCCTACGTCCACGGGGTACTTTAAATTTAATATGCCCTAGTTTAAAGACATTGTTTCTGACGCTTTCCCTTTCCTCTTTCCCGACTCTTTGTAATCTGCTCTGTCATTTGTGTTCCCTCGTCTAATAAATAGCATTCCCGAAACAGGAAAAGTCCTGGACTCCGAACTTCCCTGAAATGACCGCATGCTGTCACTCACCACATTCGATAGTTTGTACCTGCTTCCCATTTTTCATATGTTATTCCTGTAATTCACTCTCTCACCTATAATTTTGCAGTACTCTTCTGGTTTTGCTGTCTTTACGTTCATCCTACATTGCCTACATTGTCCTACATCCTACATTGCCAGAGTGACCTTTCTAAAATATACTTGTGACGAGGTCACTCCTCTGCTTATTCAATGGATCCCCATTACCTGAAGGAGAAAATTCTTGTTCTAGCATAACACTGCTCTTTTTTTTTTTTTTTTTTTTTTTTTTTTGGTTTCGTCCTGATGTTCCGGTAATATGTCTCTGTCTATCCCATTCCCAATAACTCTGTTCCAGGTTTGCCATATTGCATAGGTGTTGTCACTTACTATGTTATTTCATACTTGATCCTTTTGCTCATTCCAGAATGCCCTTCACACCCTCCCCGTGCACTTTGTCTTTTAAGATACAGCCCTATCTTCCCAGCGTTTGCTGAGCTTCCCAAATGTAAGTGTTTCCTCCTTTGTGCGTTCACTGTATGTTATTCACTTCCCTTGTAGAACTAGAGGATGGTATTTTTCTGTCCTTACCTGTTTTCATGCATCTCTACCGCTACTAGCATATAGAACAGGTCTGTCTTTTATTTCTCTTTCCAGCTCCTCCCCGGATCGTGGCTGTTACTTGACAGATACAGTATGTGCTTGTCTTTCCGAGTGGGTGAGTGCATGACCAAATGAAATAATGTGATGTTTTTCTGAAGTTGGGTTTTTGTTTTGTGCTGTTTTTCTAGGAAGGAACAGCAAAGTCAGCAACGGAAGCGAAGGAAGATGGTGTTGGTATTATTGAAAATGTGCCACCAGAGCAAACAGTTAATGACAGTGTGACTTCTGCTGGTGGAGTGCATAAAAATTACAGAAGTGGTAAGCTAGTGAATCTCTGTGAGTTGTTTTCCTATGATTCAATACTAGTATGAGAAAAATCTAAAAGTATGTAGATCCAAATATATTATCCTTTTTTCGTGAAGATATTTTTCTGTTGCTATCTTTCTTTCTGAGTATCCCAAGTACGACCCCCTTTTACTTCCGGAAAATCTTGAACCCCCTGAACATCTTTTCTGCTATTGCTTTTATTTTATTGAAATATTCATGAATGGAGATAGACTTGTGTATGTGTTTGAAGTTCATAGTAACACATGTTTTCATTAATTTATCTGTGACCGTATTCTCTAGATATGATGTCAGCATTAGAATTAGGAGAAGAGGAAGATGTAGAATCACCTTCTCTTCCTGAGGTACTGTCTTCTTCTTATTTTTAAGTATAAGCATGGAGTGATGTTAAAACGTCCAAGAGATGCTTTGACTTCACTCTCTCATCTCTGCATTTGCCCACAGAAACGATTTCCTTCTGTGTTTTCCTATATGTGATAAAATAATTATGTGTTAATTATGAGCACACAGCATAGTAGAGTTCTGCTAATTTGCAGACGTAATGAAAGTTGTGTAGTATTAGTGCAGAAAACGGAGGCTTGGAGGGAATGAGTTTGGGTTTTGAAGTTAAGGTATCTGAAACACTAAAGAATTACTCTAGGTCAACGTATGGCCAAGTGTATGATCCTGTGGTGTATACGGGATCATGTGTCAGACTCCTCCTGACATCCAGAAAGAGTTTGGATTATGGTGTTTACAACTTGAACCTTCCAAAGATATGGCCTGGGACTTGATAATAATATATTTGGATTGTCAAGTAGATCTACAAGGAGCATTGGGATTATGATGACCACAGTTTGGTTTAGTGGTGCTTCAATAAGTAAAACCCATTTTGGATAATTAAAATAACTTCGCAGTCCTACTTGTGGTAATGTAAGTAAAGTAATGATGACCTATTCTAAGGTGACAACTAGGGAAGGAGGTGAAAAGGTCCTGATCTCTTAGGCTCAGGCAGCTGCTGCATAATGCTACAAGCACTGTACTTGAAATCAAAAGACATGCTAGCATCTTGGTTCCGTCACTTCCTAGCTGTGGCATCTTGGAAAAACTTGCTTGAATGTCAATGACCTCGTTCCTAAAAATGGCACTAATACCCACCTCTTGGTTATGTGGAATGAACAAATGTGGCAACGTTTTGTAAACTGTAAAGCGTGCTATAGAAATAGAAGACAAAATGATCGCAGTGGCTTTTAGTGACTTACTATATATTGAGGATACTTTGTTTGGTGAATGTTTGTTTATTGTTGAGAGCGGGGTGGGGGGACAGAAGATCCGAAGCAGGCTCTGCACTGAGAGCAAGGAGCCCAATGCAGGACTCGAACTCATGAAATTGAGAACATGACCTGAGCCAAAGTTGGGCGCCTAGTCGACTAAGTCACCCAGGCCCCCCAAGAAAATACTTGTTTGAAATGTGAAGATGTCTGAAGGCCAATAAAATGGCCATAGTGTCCAGAAAAGAATGGGAAAGTAGGAACGGGGTTTTGATTTTCTAATTTGGCTCTATGTTAAGTTCCAGTAATCTCTTGGTGGAGACATCATACAGGTATGCAGTTGACCCTTGAACCAGGTGGGTTTGTACCGTGGGAGTCCACTTACACACAGATATTTTTCAATAAATAGAGTACTCTCCTGTAAACGTATTTTCTGTTCCTTATGATTTCTTTCTCTTTTAATTATTTCTTTTGACAGAGAGAGGACAGAGTACGTGGGTCGGTGAGGGCAGGGGAGAGAGAGAATCTTAAGCTGATTCACACTGCCATCGCATTTCTTTCTCTTTGATATTAATTGATTTGGCTGCTAATAGTTTAAAGTTTTCCAATTATCTAGTTATTAATCTTTAAAAAGTACTCAAATGTACTTTAGTGCTCGTTATAAGGGATGGTAAGCTAAATAGTTTTTAAGGTTTGTAACATTAAAAATCATCTAACTTATTTTTTGGTCGATTTAACACGTAATGGATTTTTTAGTTCCAAAAACTGACAAGGTTAAGTTTATGAGTCATATTTTTCTTCTGCCTTAGGCTAAGGCAAGTTAGTTTTCACTTCTTACAGGAAGTTACAATCCAGTGACTTGGGAACAGCTAAACATAGGTTAAGAAAGTTAACAGTTAAATTGTAATTATTTTCTCATTTTTCTTTTTCCATACTTGATTACTTAAGGTATTTTTACAAACATGTATCCTGGCAGAAAAGACATGTGAAAATCAAAACAAGGAAATTAACCATCCGTTTTTGCAACTGCAAAAAATGACTCAAGAACCAGCAATGAATAAGGAATGTGATAGGGAGCATGATATATCTGTATATTTAAGACATGCTTCTATGCAAAACTTTGATGAAGTGTAGATCAAATAAGACAAATTAGACTGGAAAAATAGCTTAAAACTCATCACCAGTGAATGAAAGCTGAAGTTGTTGAAATTTGTTTATAATACAGCATTCCTACTCATCTTGAAGAACCACCACGGGGTCACTCTAAGAAGGAACCAACTGAAAGGAGATACCTTTGAATTGGACAGATACTGTAGTTGATTGTGAGGAAGAAGATGCATTTGGAGTGTCTGTCTCGGTAGTATTTCAGGCATTTCCTGAACAAAATGAGCCTAGTCTTGAAAATGTCATTCTCTCTTATTCATACTCTGGGTCCCCAGAATATGCTCGCCAGTCATCTTCTAAGCTTTCTTTAAAAGAAAGCAAATCATCAGGGACATATAAATCAAAACCACACTGAGATATCACCTCACACCAGTCAAGAGTGGGTAAATGAACAAATCGGGAGACTATGGATCCTGGCGAGGATGTGGAGAAACAAGAACCCTCTTGCACTGTTGGTGGGAATGCAAACTGGTGCAGCCACTCTGAAAAACAGTGTGGAGGTTCCTCAAAAAATGAAAAATAGATCTACCCTATGACCCAGCAATAGCACTGCTAGGAATTTACCCAAGGGATACAGGAGTGCCGATGTGTAGGGGCACTTGTACCCCAATGTTTATAGCAGCACTTTCAACAATCGCCAAATTTATGGAAAGAGTCTAAATGTCCATCACCTGACAAATGGATAAAGAAATTGTGCTTTATATACACAATGGAATACTACTTGGCCATGAGAAAGAATGAAATATGGCCTTTTGTAGCAATGTGCATGGAACTGGAGAGTGTGATGCTAAGTGAAATAAGCCATACAGAGAAAGACAGATACCATATGTTTTCACTCTTTTGTGGATCCTGAGAAACTTAACAGAAGACCATGGGGGAGGGGAAGTGAAAACAAAACAAAACAAAAAAAACCTTAGAGAGGGAGAGAGCCAAACCATAAGAGACTCTTACAAACTGAGAATAAATTGAGGATTGATGGGGGATGGGAGGGAGGGGAGGCTGGGTGATGGGCATTGAGGAGGGCACCTGTTGGGATGAACACTGGGTGTTGTATGGAAACCAATTTGACAATAAATTTCATATTACAGAAAGAAAGAAAGTAAATCAGACTATGAAAATGAGAACAAACCAGACATTGAGCATCTTTTTAACAACAATGAGGATTTTTAAAATGATATAGAAAATAAAAAAGCAAGGAACCCACTAGTTACATTTAAAGTGAAAGAAGGCCAAGAGTTTGACATGCAAATGGCAAAAAATATGGACCAAAATACCACCGACTGTAAATTAGACCTCAGTCTAGTGATTCAGAGAGCCTTTTTCATTTGTGGATTGTCTGCTGCGATGTGATGAAACACATGGTTCAAACAAAAAGGCATGATATTTCTGCTGTCACAAACACGAGAAAACAAAACCAGTACAAGACTTTTTTCCAGAAGGCTTTATATGCATATAATGACAGTACTCCTAACTATAAAAGTATTGATTCTGAATTAGAAATTGTGAGTTCTTCTTCAGCATCTAGTTTTCCAGCATCTGAAGTATATCTAAGTGAAGAATTACATCAAGATATGCAAAGGTTTAAGAATGAGATAGGCATGTCTCAAGTAGAGTTCCTGTCTTTGGAAAGAGAGAAAGTTCAACCTCCAAAAGAGAAGGAGGTCCGCCTTGCTGTTACTCTTGTTTTTTCTCTTTAGCAATTATCTAATCCATTCTGATTTTCCACTTAAGAGAACAAGAGTTGCATAAAATGGAATTGTCTAAATAAGTAATTGTGTCTGGAAATAGATTATTTCTGCTATCTAACAAATAGGAGTTCAGGAAAACATTCGTATGATTTGTTTTCCTTAAAGTTTCTGTGTCAGTCTTCCAGGTAGTATATGAACTGGGAAACTAACTTAGCTATATAAGTACCATGTGACCTCATGAACCAGAATAACCATAAGGAAACTGCTTAAAAAACATAATAATCTCCAGGTTTTTAAAAAATACATTGACTTAAATATAAATTGCATTTCTATAAACAATAAAATGGGAAAGAAGCAATAACTAAGAGAAGGAATATAAACAAATGTTCCTAGCTAAAGGAATCTATGTATTGCTTCAGTATGTGTCTGTAGACTCTGGGTCTAGGGTTCTTGCTTGTCTAGCAAGACAGCAGCGAGATGCAGGATTACAATGGGAGAGGCAGCTAATGTCCCAGAGAACACAGGAGCCCCGATTAAGGGTCCTTGCTCTGTTTTTATTAGGATCAGAAGGCTTCGAAACATGGTGATGGACGTGCACAAAGAGACAATTTGTGAACGTGAACTCATGGGCATGAGGGAAAGGGGGTTTGAAGATATAGGGTGTTAGGGGTTTGGGTCAATATAAAACAAAATCCTGGCCCCTGGAAGATGGTTGTTAACAGCCGACCTGAGGCACCTTCTCTGTTTATCTTAACTAGTCTAGGGGAGAAGACAGATGCTGCCTCAGGATCCACAAGGCACCTTTCTTTTGCTAATTAGCTCCCCTCTGGGCATCTTCACCCTGCAGCCTACAGCCTATAGCCCTATTTACCTGTTTACCTCATTTGGTCCTTCCTTCCTGTGAAAGCAGCTTTCTGCCATAGTACTAAATTGGGGAGTGTGTCCTCCTGAATATCTAATCTTGTTTACCTAACACACCTTGGTCTTAGAGCCTTTGCCCGCCCTCTCTATACCTAGATACCTAATCTTGTTTACCCAAACTTGGGTGTGAGTTCCTATGGCTTTGTAATTTTTTACACCTGGTTAACCCATCAGTGCAGGCTCAGGGAATTCCTAAGCTTATTGCCCACAAATATAGGCAGTCTTGTCTGCTTTACTCACAATCTTGGAACTTAGAATTTCTACATGACCCCTTTGAGATAGGCTTAGTAACAGCTATTTGTATTGTCAACCCCTTTTTTCCACATTTTTTAATCATCATTCTCAGATGTTTCTGTTGAGTCAAACCTTCACTTTATGTTCAATAAAGTATGATACCTTTTGGCCTGTATGATTTTTTTAAACGTTTATTTATTTTTGAGACAGAGAGAGACAGAGCATGAACGGGGGAGGGTCAGAGAGAGAGAGAGAGGGAGACACAGAATCGGAAACAGGCTCCAGGCTCCAAGCTGTCAGCACAGAGCCCAACGCGGGGCTCGAACTCACGAACCGCGAGATCATGACCTGAGCTGAAGTCGGACGCTCAACCGACCGAGCCACCCAGGCGCCCCTGGCCTGTATGATTTTTACCATGTAGGTAGCATGAACCTTCAGCAAACCTTCAGTATTTAACTCCAAGGGAGAAAACTGACTTTTGAGATGTGTGGACTTTAGAAATAGACAAAATCTAGAGATACCCTCCTTTAAAAGAATAAGTAGCTAATCTCCTCGTCCCCTATCAAGGTATTAATTTACTGTGCCAAAGTCACACTTTTCATGCATCTGATTAATTTAATGAATTTGTGGTCATTTCTGTGATTCAGCATTCAAGAATCGTATCATCTCTTTTGGTGCCATAAAATGCTAGGGAATGCCACCTTAGGAACTTGGGACAAATCATTTAACCTTTTTGAGTTTTACTCGTGTTATCAGTAGCAAATGGGATTAAAGGTGATCATTACTTTTATACCCTCTCCCTATAAAGTTTTATGCTTATTGAATGTGAGATTCGGAGAGCGTTACTAATTTCCCAGAATTCCACCCTAACGTCCATTTCACTTTGTTCCTTTTGTGTTGTGGCAAACTTTGGTTCATAAATTTAGGGGACACTGTCACTTTTTTTGAGAACCTTACGATCCAAAAGAAAAAGAACTGTAAAAGGCAGTCAGGGAAAGAATAGCTCCGTGCAGAAAAAGGAAAGCTTCCTGTTTTTGTTACTGGAGCACCTCCATGTCCCATGTTTTAAATCTGGCTGTTGTGTAAAACCCAGGTGGTAAGGATAGAAAAGGACAAATTTTGTCTCTTGTCTTTTTATTTCTTTGTATCTCTTGGTCAGATGGGGTGGGGGGGGTGGGGAATTCTCGGTAGCAAAGTGTGGATATGAATAAGAGTACAAAATTAAGAAAGCCCTTTTAGAAATTTTGGTAACTTCTGCTTTTTTTTAAATTCCAACAGAAATGGGGGCGCCTGGGTGGCGCAGTCGGTTAAGCGTCCGACTTCAGCCGGGTCACGATCTCGCGGTCCGTGAGTTCGAGCCCCGCATCAGGCTCTGGGCTGACGGCTCAGAGCCTGGAGCCTGTTTCCGATTCTGTGTCTCCCTCTCTCTCTGCCCCTCCCCCGTTCATGCTCTGTCTCTCTCTGTCCCCAAAATAAATAAACGTTGAAAAAAAAAATTAAAAAAAAAAATTCCAACAGAAATGAAGCCGAGTTTATAAAAATTACAATTACTTGTAATGATAAAGTAAACAGAATATTTTCCTCCATTGAATCTATGACAAACTGTCAACTGATAAAATGAATGAAAAAACTTTTTATTGACTAAAGTAACAATTACCTTTAGTATCAAGTTCCATTAAAGGTTGAAGAAAAAAAGAAGCACAGAGGAAGTGACATGGAAGTATCAGAAAACATACATGGTGCTGCGGCTGCTGGATTAATTCCACAAAGACAGAATGGAAAAACTGATAACCATCAATTGCCTATTACAGAAAATAAAGATTCTGATAGGTAAGCCTATAGCAATATTTAAATACTAGGTAATTGTTATTTTCCTATGCAACAAACTTTTCTAGTTTGAGCTAATGTTCATAATGAACAATTTTCATATTTTTCGTGGAGATATTTCATCCTACGTGCTAATGAGAAAAATGTAAATACCAATGAGATACCATTTTTTGCAGTCATAGTGATAAATATTTTATTAAAAAAAATAACCAAAGTTAGGAAATGTGAGGAAAATGACATTCTTAGACACTGTGGCTGGATGAAATTGGTAACTCCTTTCTGAAAGGTGATTTAGCAGTGTATTTCCAAATTTCAAATATGTCGGGGCGCCTGGGTGCCTCAGTTGGTTAAGCGTCCAACTTCGGCTCAGGTCATGATCTTGCACTTCACGAGCTTGAGCCTTGCGTCAGGCTCTGTGCTAACAGCTCAGAGCCTGGAGCCTGTTTCAGATTCTGTGTCTCCCTCTTTCTCTGCCCCTCCCCTGCTTTTGCTCTGTCTCTGTCACTGTCAAAAATAAATAGTATAACATGAGAAAAATATGTCAGGTAGGTCATCCCTTTATTCCAGTGGTTTCATTGCCAGGACTGGGTCCGTCTGAAATACGGAGCTTTTATCCTATGTTTTCTTCTAGGACTTTTATGATTTAAGATTTTATATAGAAGTCTTTATTTGAGTTTGGGTTGACTTTTGTGAGTGGTGTAAGGTAGAGGCACAGTTTTCTTCTTTTGCATGTTAATATCCAGTTTTCTCAGCATCATGTATTGAAGAGATTACCTTTTCTCTTTTGAGTATTCTTGGGTCTCTTAACAAAGAGACTTTATGCATGGGTTTTTAGTTGACTTTATGCATGGGTTTATTTCTGGGTTCTTGATTCTGTTTCATTCATCTTTGTGTTTGTTTTTGTGCAACTTCGTACGGTTTTTATTACCATAACTTTGTAATAGTTTGACACCAGCAAGTGTGATGCTTCCAGATTTTTTCTTCTTTCTTAGGATTGCTTTGGCTATTTGGGGTCTTTTTTGTTCCTTACACATTTGAGGAATGCTTTTCCTATTTCTGTGAAAATGGTCATTGCAATTTTGACAAGGATTGCATTGACTCTGTAGGTGGTTTCAGGTAATGTGGATATTTAATGATACTAATTTTTCAAATCCATGAACAATGGGCTATCTTCCCATTTGTTTGTGTCTCTGCTGTTTCTTTTACCAGTGTCTTGTAGTTTTTACTGTACCTATCTTTCAGAAATCCTTGATTAAATTTATTCCAAAGTATTTTGTTCTTTTTGGTGTTTTGGGGAAGGGGATTTTTTCCTTATATTTCTTTTTCAGCTATTTCATTGTTATTGTTTAGAAATGCAACTGATCTCTTGATGCTGATTTTGTAATTTTTTTAACTAAATATAATCTATTGTCAAATTGGTTTCCATACAACACCCAGTGCTCATCCCAACAGGTGCCCTTCTCAATGCCCATTGCCCACTTTCCCCTATCCCCCACCTCCTATCAACCCTTAGTTTATTCTCAGTGTTTATGAGTCTCTTATTGTTTGCCTCCCTCCCTCTCTGTAACTTATTTTCCCCCGTCCCCCCCCCCCCCCATGGTCTCCTGTCAAGTTTCTCAGGATCCACATATAAGTGAAAACATATGGTATCTGTCTTTCTCTGCCTGACTTATTTTCACTTCGCATAATACTCTCCAGTTCCATCCACGTTGTTGCAAATGACCAGATTTCACTCTTTCTCATTGCCAAGTAGTATTCTACTGTATATATAAACTACATCTTCTTTCTCCATTCGTCGGGTGATGGACATTTAGGCTCTTTCCATAATTTGGCGATTGTTGAAAGTGCTACTGTATACATTGGGGTACATGTGCCCCTATGCATCAGCACTCCTGTATCCCTTGGGTAAATTCCCAGCAGTGCTATTGCTGGGTCCTAGGGTTGTTCTATTTCTAATTATTTGAGGAACCTCCACGCTGTTTTCCAGAGTGGCTGCACCAGTTTGCATTCCCACCAACAGTGCAAGAGGGTTCCCATTTCTCCACATCCTCACCCACATCTGTAGTCTCCTGATTTGTTCATTTTAGCCACTCTTACCAGCATGAGGTGGTATCTCAGTGTGGTTTTGATTTGTATTTCGCTGATGAGGAGTGACGTTGAGCATCTTTCCATGTGTGTCTGTTGTCCATTTGGATGTCTTCTTTGGAAAAGTGTTTATTCATGTCTTCTGCCCATTTCTTCCCTGGATTATTTGTTTTGTGGGTGTGGATTTTGGTGAGTTCTTTACAGGTTCTGGATATTAGCCCTTCCTTTTTCCGATATGTCATTTGCAAATATCTTCTCCCATTCTGTCGGTTGCCTTTTGGTTTTGTTGATTGATTCCTTTGCAGTGCAGAAGATTTTATCTTGATGAAGTCCCAATAGTTCACTTTTGCTTTTAATTCCCTTGCCTTTGGAGATGTGTCAAGTAAGAAATTGCTGTGGCAGAGGTCAAAGAGGTTTTTTTTCCTGCTTTCTCCTCTAGGGTTTTGATGGTTTCCTGTCTCACATTCAGGCCCTTCATCCATTTTGAGTTTATTTGTGTGTATGGTGTAAGAAAAGTCGTCTAGTTTCATTCTTCTGCATGTTGCTGTCCAGTTCTACCAGAAGAAAGAGACTGTCTTTTTTTCCATGGGATACTGTTTCCTGCTTTGTCAATGTTTAGTTGGCCATACATTTGTGGGTTCACCTCTGGGGTTTCTATTCTATTCCATTGGTCTGTGTGTCTGTTTTTGTGCCAATACCATACTGTCTTGATGATCACAGCTTTGTAGTAGAGGCTGAAGAGACAGAGTGTGTACAGGGGAAGGGCAGAGAGAAAGAGAGAGAGAGAGAGAGAGAGAGAGAGAGAGAGAGAGAGAGAATCCAAAGCAGGCTCCAGGCTCTGAACTGTCAGCACAGAGCCCAATAGGGGGCTTGAACCACAAACCACGAGATCATGAGCTTAGCCGAAGTCAGAAGCTTAACTGACTGAGCCACCCAGGCACCCCTGCATCTTTATGTTGATTTTTTATGCTTCATCCTTGGAACAGCTTTTTGGTGGTATCTTCAGGATTTTGTATATATAAGAACATATCATCTGCAAAGACAGTTTTATTTCTTCTTTTCTGACTTGGATGCCTTTTATTTCCTTTTCTTGCCTGACTGCTTTGACTAGGACTTCCTCTATCCTGTTGAATAGGAGTGGTCAAGTTGGAAATTTTGCCTTGTTCTTGAACTTAGAATAAAAGTTTTCAGTTTTTTACCACTGCATATGATGTTGGCTCTGGGCTTATCATATTGGACTTCATTATGTCCAGGTGTGACAATTCAGTACCCACTTTGTTGAGAGTTTTTATCCTGAAAAGATGAATTAGGTCAAATGCTTTTTCCTCACATGTTGGGATGATGATATAATTTTTTTTATCCTGTTAATGCGGTGTATCAAATGTATTTATTCGATTTGATTTCTGAAGGATAATTTTGCTGAGTAAAGTATTCTTGATTGGTAGTCTTTTTTCTCTTAGCACTTTGAATATGTAATCCCACTGCCTCCTGGCATGGAAGGTTTCTGCTGAGAAGTTGCGAATAGCCTTATGAGGGTTCGCTTGTAGTCACATAGTCTTTCCTCACTCTTTTTCATTATTTTTACTTTGTTCTCTGCTGACTGGATAATTTAATAGTTCCTGTCTTTCAATTCACGTTTTTTTTTTGGTTGATCCATTTCCTGTCAGTGATCACTCTTGTTTTTTTCATCTCCTTCATTATACTCTTCAGCTCCAGGATTTTTGTTTAGTTAGATTTTACTATTTCCAGCTCTTTGTTAAGCTTCTCATTTTATTCATAGAGTGTTTTTCTGATTTTACTGAATTGGCTTTTTGTGTTTTTCTTGTAACTCACTGAGTTTCCTTAAAATTGCTATTTTTGAATTCTCTTTTGAATAAATTACAGATCTCCATGTGTTTCCGATTGATTACTGGAAGATTATTGTGATCCTTTGATGGTATCATATTTCCTTGATATTTTATATTCTTTGCAATTTTGCATTGCTGTCTTTGCATTTGAAGTAGCAGTCACCTCCTCCAGTCTTTAATGACTACCTCTTCAGTGTGTCCACACCTGATTCTTTGCTCCAGTGGTATGCTGGAAATTCTCTGCAGGACACCTGGTTTTCCAAAAAGGCTCTCTCATCCGCGGGCTATTATCCTAGACAGTGTTTTCTAGGGAGGGACTCCCAGATGTGGCTGAGAGGGAGGAGCTGGAGGCACTTTATGGGCTATTGCTAGGTCCACAGATTAGACTGTAGTACGTATGCCTGTTACCTGATGCACGGGTAGGCAAGACTTTTCCTCGGTCCCTTGGAAAATGGTGCTAGATTCCCACAGCTCCTGCAAAGGCAGTTTTGCCTGTGGGTGGATAAGATGCCAGTTGTAGGTGGGGAGACGCAACAAGGTACATCTTATTCAGCTATGATACTGATATCGCTCTGACATATGGGTATTTTAAAAGTAGTTTTCCCCTAAGATATTTCCTTGATTTCTTCTTTCATGTTATATGGACCTCATGCTACTTTAAAACTTTGTTGAAATTAAGCATTCTTATATTTAAAAGCAAAGCCAAAAATATAGCACAAATCTAGTTATTACTCCCATGTCTAAGAGTCACTGCCTTTAGGAAATGAACTCTAACTTTTTAGTGTAACCTTCAAGGTTCTTCAGAGTTTCTTTCCTGACTGATCTCTTACTACTTGCTTCCATGTATTTTATGCTTTTTTCCAAGTTCCTAAAAGCTTATACGTTTTCCTTTCAAGGCACCTAGATGCCATCTGTGTAATCTTTGTGCTCACATTCTAATCTCTAAGAAAACGGTTTTCTCCCGTTTCTTTCCCTGGTGACCTCTGCTGTTTATTTTCCCTCTTCAGTAAAGCCTTTCTTGTCCTCACTTGCAGCTTTTCACATGTCCATTCTTACAAATCACATTGTATTCTAATTGTATATTTATCTGTGTTTGAAGCAACAGATGAGTATTTCCTTGTGTATGGTTGGTACTTCAGCATTGTTCTCTCAAGTAATCAACTTAAGTCAGATGGGTAAAATTCAGAACTTGATGAAAATTGTCTTTTTATTCTTTATCAGTAAAATTATTAGAAAACATTGGCTTTTTTATGGCTTTTTAATGGCTTTTTTTTAAAGGAGGGAACCTGGTTTACATATGAAGAAGATAAAGAAAGGTGAAAATGAAAAAGGGACATCAAAAGGATCTGTGATCACACCAGTGTTGCAGAAGGCAGATGCCCTAACTGGTGGTCCACTACAAAAGAATGATGGCAGCCATTTCAGTGAAAAGGATCAGCATGAAAGCAGGTAAAATCTATAAATTCTTTATGTGCCTGTGAAGGAATTCTAGCAGTGATTACCTTTTGTGGAAATAAAATGCTGTAGTGTAGGTAGGTCCAAGCTAAAGCAAGAAATACTCAACATATCAAACACACTGCTTGAAAAGTTGTGATGAGGGTAAGTGACTTTGTCAAGGAGCAGTTTCAGTAGTCACCATGGAAGCATGGAAGATGAGTAAGTGTAAACAACACCTTAGAGCATTTTAATTGGGAAAGGTAATAGAGAAATGGATGATAACTGAAAAAGAATGTGAATTACAAAGGCATTTTCTTTCTCTTTTTATTTTAAGATGGGGGCTTTAGAGAATGTATTCTGTTGGAAATGATCAATAGAGATAGACATGGTTAGTTAATTTAATTTTGTTTGCGTTTCCAAACATTAGGAAGTTTGTTGATTGTATTACATTCTCTTTTAAAGATTATAGTAATTGTCTTTAGTACTCTTATTCATGTAATTTTGTGGAAGAAGTTGGTTTATTCTGAATTGGTTCCTCAATGGGGTATTCTCATACAATTGAATGTGCAGATTTAAAAATATATATGTATGTATGCAAGTATATATACATATATATATGTATATATATGCCTGTGTAATTCTATATGTATATATAAGTATATGTATATGAGTTCTATATGTATATATGTGTGTGTATATATATATATATATATACACACATACACACACACACACTTATCATAAATGTATGCAAACACTGAGGCCATTCTGAATAAAGCTAATCCTTCCTTGTGATTTTAGATATCCAGTGCCTTTGATAATATCACAAATAGCTATGATTTTGTTAGGGACTTTAAAGTTTCTGGTTCTATTAAGTTAATATTATTTAGGTTCTAGGGAAAGGGGAAGATTTTGTTTATTTACAATTGGAAAAGAAACTAGTAATCCATAACAGATTATTCCTTTTGGACTAGAGAGCTCTAAATTACCAAAACCATGCTTCCTGTACCAACAGTGCCATTGACACAGATTGTATGCTCAATAAGTATGTGTTGAATGTGGGAATAAACAGTGGAATGAATGGATGAATGAATGAATGAATGAATGAATGAATGCCTGTTGAGGAACTTCCCTAGAAGAAGCAAATCTTTAGTTTATTGAAAGTAGATTTCCCATCTTGCCAAGTATAAAGTCTCTTAAAAAATATGTAAGATTCAGAAATTGTTATGTATCACCATAGCTAGAAATCGAATCATAATATAGATTCATTTGCTGTCATATTAGTTAGAAACACTGGAGTATTACTTTAACCACATAGTATAAAACATATGCTTTGAAGGCACATTCCTGGGTTTGAATTCAGGGTCTGTTCTTGGCCAGCGACGAGGGCTTCTTGGGCAAGTCACTTCGACTTTCTGTGCCTCATTTTCTTCCTGTGTAAAATACCTAATATAATAACCTACTTCATAGGATTGTTGTGGGGCTTCAAATACCTTGAAGACATGTAAAGTGCTCATAGTAATGCCTAGAGAGTAGTTGCATAGTGAGTCTTCAACACGTTAATATCATGACTGTTAAAAAGGGGTTCTTTCATATAGGGACTTGCACTTTCCAAATAGGTTTTAGTGCCAATAAAAGCTTATTTTTAGTAAAATGACAACAACAGAAACAATGGTATCATTCCTATCAAATAATGCAAGTAGCATTAGGATTTTCCTTTGCTTTTGTTAGTTTTTACCTAACTTTAGTACTTTGTTGTGCTCGCTTCAGCGGCACATATACTACAACTGGATACACCTAATCCTTTGTTAATATTAGTAGTGTATTTTTTATGTTGTTTAATGTTACTCTGTTGTTTAATCCCCTTTTTAGAAAATTAGTTTCAAGTGCAGAGATTTTATATCAGAAACAATAGGTTTAGATATGCTTTGTATTTTAAGTATTTAATACTTGCCTGAAAAGAATTGTTGGGTTTTTTCAGACCTGCGAAGAAAATTTCTAAAAAAAAGAACAAGTTAAGCAAAATAGACATTGTAATTTTATTTTATTTATTATTTATTTTATTATATTATTTTGATACATATTTGTTAGGAATATTGTTCAGTGGCAAAAAAATACTTTATGAAAGATGTAGTGAAAAAATAGAAAATCTTCCTTTGTTGTAGAGACATTTGCTGTGAAAAAGTTGCTTAGAAATACTAGCTATACTGGGGCGCCTGGGTGGCGCAGTCGGTTAAGCGTCCGACTTCAGCCAGGTCATGATCTCGCGGTCTGTGAGTTCGAGCCCCGCGTCGGGCTTTGGGCTGACGGCTCAGAGCCTGGAGCCTGTTTCCGATTCAGTGTCTCCCTCTCTCTGCCCCTCCCCCGTTCATGCTCTGTCTCTCTCTGTCCCCCCCAAAAAATAAATAAATAAACGTTGAAAAAAACAATTAAAAAAAAAAAAAGAAATACTAGCTATGGATAACAGTGTCTTTTTGATAAAAATCCGTTATTTTAAAGTCTCTGTGGTTTTGCTTTTAAATGTTTATTCACTTATTTTTAAAATGTATTTTGAGAGAGAGCACGCACAAGTGGGGGAGGGGCCGAGGGAGAGAAGGAGAGAGAATCTCAAGCAGGCTCCATGCTGTCATTGTGGAGGTCAACGTGGGACTCAAACTCAGGAACCCTGAGGTCATGACCTGAGCCAAAATGGAGTCGGATGCTCAACCGACTGAGCCACTCAGATGCCCCTGTTTTTGCTTTTATAAAAAGATGGGTATTTATCACTTCTCTACACCTAGTATATTTTATAAATATTTGGGGGACATTTTGAAATGGTATTATTCATTGGTAGGTCAAAAAGCAAATTACTTCTATGGATGACCTTGTCGGCTTCATTCAGTCATCTGAAACAGCTTCAGAGCATTGTGAGTTGTCTTACTCTAAGAATTTCATGTTGCTGATTGAACAACTTGGCATGGATTATAAAGGTAGGAAACCTTTTTACGTATATTGCTGTAGTAATATGTACACACCTTGCCTACTACTGCCCCATAGAGCACTGCTGTATTATAGAGCTGCTCATCTCAGAAATATGGTTTATATTAAAATAAAAGGAGAACTATTGTATCCTCCCAGCCAGAGAGTCATCATTTCTACTGTACCTTTCTTAGTGGGAATGGCACATCTAATGTGTTTGTTAACTCTGCTTCTCTTCTGTGCCTTCACCCAGGTCAGGTCATTATTTTTCTCCCAGATGACTGAAATAACCTCAGGACTGTTTTCCCTGCTGTTCTACCTCTCAGGACCTTGGTCTACACTGCAACCATAATTAGTATATGTTTTAAAAAATGTGTCTTTCATCATGGTTCCCCCTTGCTTAAAGCTTAGCTATTACTTCTCATTGCTATTAGGTTAAAGGCCACAGTCCTCTGGCTTCATCTTGTATGGTTTTACATCCTTGTTTCCGTCTGTGTCTTATCCACTGTTTTAGACGTTCTTCCTGTGAAAGAGCTTTTTGTTTCCAACAGCTTTAGTTAGGTAAACTGCACATGTATGAAGTGTGTCATTTGATAGTTTTGACATATGTTTACACGTATGAAACGATAACCATAATCCAGACAGTTAACATATTCGTCACCCTTAAAAATCTCATGTCCCTTTATAGTCCCTTATTATGAAGCTGCCAAATTGTTTTTTAAAGGAGTTGTATGGTTTTCCATTCCCACCAGCAGTCTGTGAGAGCACCAATTCCTGCATACATATTCATGAACACTTAGTATTGTCAGCTTTTTAAATCCTAGCCATTCGGATGGACATTCAGTATGTACCTCATTATGGTTTCAATATACATTTCCCTAATAACGGATGATGGTGAGCATATTTTCATGTGCTTGTTTGCCATCTGTGTATCTTTGAATTGTCCAAATCTTTGGTTGTTTTAAAAATTTGTTTGTTTGTTCTCTTAGTTGTTGAGTTTTCAGAATTCTTTTTATATTCTAGACACAGTTCCTTCTTTGTTTTCTTTTTTTTTGTGGTTGTTGTTGTTGTTTCCACTGAAGCATTTTATTTGCACATATGTATTACATCCCTAGAAAAAGAATCCCAGGATTTCTCCTTCTGTGTGTTTTCATCTTCCTTCTTCATGGTCTATGACTGTAGCTGAGGTGGTCAGTATAATGAAACCAAACTGAGCAGATTATTCTGCCATTTTTCTAGATCTTTGCATTGTCCATCAATTCTGGGGCCAGTCACTCCATGCTTGCTTAACCTGCCTGTGAGTTTCACAACAATTTTCCCAACTCTGTGATCATCAATGATTTTAAATTCACCAGTGTAACCATGCTGCTTCATCATCACAGTTAGAAAGTGGACAATGTCTTTGGAGCATGGCCTAGTAAGAACCTGGAGTTTGCTTCTCTCTTCAGTATTGTTATGCTTTGGGGAGCATCTGCCACGACATTCACATGCATCATGACGGTTGCACAGAAAGATGGTGGAAAGAGCTAGATACAGTTCCTTTCTCACTGCTCTTTTTTTGCAAGGTTTTTCTTCTCCCACTCTGTGACTTTTCCTTCTCTCAACAGTGTTTTTGAAGAGCAGTTTTTCTCTTCGGTGAAGTCCAGTTTACACATTCATTTGTTCTTGTATGATTGTTGCTTTTGGTTTTCATATCTAAGAAATAGTTGCATAGCACAAGGTCACAAAGCTTTTCTCTCATGCTTTCTTTTAGAAGTTTTATAGTTTTAGGTCTTACATTTAGATCTATGACCCGTTTCATATTCTTTTTTATTTGTGATACAGAGTATGGATACAAGTTCATTCTTTTGCATATGGATATCCAGTTGTTCCAGCACCATTTATGGAAAAGGCTGTGTTTTCTCCACTTTATGCCATTGCTCCTTTGTCATAATCAGTTGGCCACATATGTGTGGGTTTATGTCCCACACATAAATGACTTCTTGACAGTACTGAATTTTTTAACCCCTGAACAGAGTATATATCTCTCCCTTGCTATAGGTCTTTTAAAATTTTCTCAGTAGTTTTTGTAGTTTTTAATGTATAGGTCTTTCTGTCTTTTATGATACTAACTGTGATTATTTTTTATTTTCAGTGCAGTTGTAAATAATATATCTTAAATTTAATTTTTTTGGTAATGTTTACCCTTGAGAGAGAGACAGAGCCTGAGTTGGGGAGGGGCGGAGAGAGAGGGAGACAGAATCTGAACCAGGCTCCAGGCTCCAAGCTGTCAGTACAGAGCCCGAAGTGGGGGTTGAACTCACAATCTAGAGATCAAGAGTCACAAGCTTTACCCACTGAGCCAGCCAGGCACCCCTTATTCTTGATTGAGCTTTGATAATTTCTGTCTTTCATGGGATTTACCCACTGCATCTGAGTTGTCAAATTAATTATATAAAGTTCATAATATTACTTTGTTCCTTTTTTAGTATCTGTGAATCTCCAGTAATGCTACATTTACTAATTTCTGATATATTGTTAATACTTCCCTTGTTTCTCTTCATTTTGGGATCAGTCTTGGTAGAAATTGATCCCTTTTTTTCACCTCCGGAAAGCATTTGGTTTCACTGATTATTCTCTATTGTTTTTCTGCTTTCTTTCATGTGATTTTTGTCTTTGAGTTCCTTTCTTCTGCTTGGTTTGGGTTTAATTTGTTTTCGTTTTCTAGTTTCAAAAGATGAAACCCAATGGCATAGATTTCAGACCTTTCTTCTTACTCATCCCCTTCTTCCTCTTCTTCCTCTTTTTCCTCTCATCTTCCTCCTCTCCTTCTTCGTTCTCCCCCCCTCCTCCTCCTCTTCTTCTTTTTCTTTTTCTTCTTCTTCTTCTTCTTCTTCTTCTTCTTCTTCTTCTTCTTCTTCTCCTTTCCCGCTCTGTCTCCCTCTCCCTCTCCTCCTTCTCTCCACTTCCCTTTCCTCTTTCCTCCTCCTCCTACTCTTCTTCTCTTCTTCTTCTTCTTCTTCTTCATCGTCTTCTCCCTTTCCCTCTCCATCTCCCTCTCCTCCTTCCCTCCTCTTCCTCTTCTTCCTCCTCCTCCTCCTCTGTCCTCTTCCTCCTCCTCTTTCCTCCTCCTCCTCTTCTGCTGCTCCTCTTCTTTCCCCCCTCCTCCTCCTCCTCCTCCTTCTCCTCCTCCTTCTTCTTCTTCGTCTTCTTCTTCTTCTTCTTCTTCTTCTTCTTCTTCTTCTTCTTCTCCCTTTCTCTCTCTGTCTCCTCCTTACCTCCTCTTCCTCCTCCTCTTTCCTCCTCTTCCTCCTCCTCATCCTCTCCCTGCTGCTGCTGCTTCTTCTTTTCCTTCTAGATGCTATAGAAATCTATTGGCATTATTTTACCAAAATTTTTCTCAATTGTGAAAAATTAAAATCAGTTCTTCAACCTTTAGAAAGAAAAAAGAAGAAAATCTCTTCACTATAATACACCATGAAAATAAGGTATCTGCTTGCCACATTCTGTGTGTGTGTGTGTGTGTGTGTGTGTGTGTGTGTGTGTGTTTTTTTTTAATGAAACTATGGCCACAATCCATTTCACACAATTTTTAAGACAGGTAACTAAATACCAAGTTATTTCGTTTCAGGCCAGCCACAAAACTTTTAAGGAATAGACCCTAGACATGTATGTACATGACAAAGCAGGCTCCTGTTTGAGCCAGGCAGTTTTAGTATCATTTCCAATCTATGGCCCATGGACTGAATGTGGCTTGGCTTGTTTTTGTATGGCCCTGAGCTAAGAAAAGTTTTAGATTTTTTAAAGGGTTGTAAACAAAGCAAAAACAAAGTACTATGTGACAAAAGTATATGGTCTACAAAGGTTAAAATATTTACAGTTTGGCCTTTTACAGAAAAAGCTTGCAGACCCTTCAATTATACCAATGTTATACAGAATTCAGATGGTGCAATTACAATTCCGTGATAACGTTCCTTTATTGTGACCCAGAATGTAGCAACATCCTACAAAGATGTTCCTCTGATGTCATGGGTTAGAATTCCTTTTCTCTTTTTTCTTCATCTTCACATCATTAAACTTCATCCTCATCTCTCTCTCCATGAGTGTGGAGATTTTTCAATTTTTCATTTAGTAAGGCAGCGATTGCTTTTGCATCTCTGGCATCTATTTGCTCTCCCCAAATGTTTCTCTTTGCTTTTTCATAGGGATAACATTTAACAGTTGGATAGGCTCTGATGCCAGCTTTCTGGCATGTCTGAGCCAAAGCCTGACAGCCTATTTTTCCAGCTTTCACTTTTCCTTTCATCGTCTTAGCCAAGAGCTTAAACTCTGGAGCAAAATTTTGGCAAGGTCCACACCAAGGAGCATAGAATTCAATCACCCGGTGATTTTTCCCTTGTATAACTTTTTCATCGAAAGTCTGAGTCATTAGATTTGTGGATGCTTGAGGTCGAAATCCCGTGCCCCAAATCTCTCTTCTAGCCATTGTAACTGTGATACTGAAAAGCTTTAGTTGGTTTTGGGGGAGGGAATCTTATCTCAGGGTATCTCTGAACATTTTCTTGGGCACAAAAAGAATGATACTTTTGGCAGTCTATACTGCCCGCAGTAACTGTCCAGTTAGTGTCCGGGCCATTCTTTTCCATTCTGGCATTAGGACTTGACATGGATGACACCATGGGAGTAGAAGTCAACCATCCAGACTTCATCCTGGTTTCTTTGTTTAGCTAGTTCATTGAAAGTGGTGGGTGTCAGGGAGGTCGCTGAAGGTTCCTAAGATCCTCTATGAATTCCAAGATCTGTTGTTCAGCAGAGTGATGTCCTTCTTATTCATGAACCTCGGATTGGTTGTATACAACTGTTGTTGGATCCGCCTAAATGTTATACGTGTTACAGGGTCTCTCGTGAACCGTACCATCTAGTGTACCAAACTAAAGCTGACCACGCAGATGCTTTGATGCTTTTGGTAACTCTGGCAATAAAGCTTGACATGGTGGACACCATGGCACAAACAAATCAACAAGCCACGGTTCCTGTCATCGGCAGGAACATTTTGAGGTCCAAGTGTGGCAACATGAGAATTACCACTTTCTTTGGCAAAGGCTAGTATATCATATAGAATCTTCTTTCCATGATGAATTTCATATTCTTTGGTTCCTTGTCCTTTAAATACTGCTAGACATGGCTGAAATACAGAGAGATTACTACAGATGTCTGGTGCAGAGGGATAGTCAGCCTTGCCAACTTGAATTGTTCACTTTTGAGTAGAGTTTTTAGTTCCCTCAACTCAGGATCATTTGGATTTTCATGTTTTCCGAAACTAAACAATAAGAGCCACCGATGATGAGCCAATCGATCCGTTAGTGTATTTGCCAAAAGTAGCTCAAAATCTGGAAGACTATGCATGATTTCCAAATCTATTTCTCGAGCATCCAATGAATTAAGGAACAAAACGCTGCTTTTCTCTCTGTTATTTAATGGGGCACCAGAGGAAAATAGGCAGTAGTACTTGTGATAATATCCAGACTTTTACAAAGTTTGTCCTGGGTGGCACAGTCCATCCATCCTACATTAACCAGACCATCCAACATGCCCCTGAGCCTGAGTCGTGTCTATGAAGTTAAACAATCTCCTCCTTTGCAACAAAAAGTGATCAGCTGGCCAATACCAGCAGCAAAAGCAGTTTCTATGGAGTGAACACAATTTCCTGTCCATAATTCCATCACTGGGTTTCTAACGTGCTGCATGGCGAACTCACCAAACGTTCCTTTGATCTGTCCCCGTGATATTTCACTGTGGCCATTCCAGACCTAAAAAGGAAGAGGCTGGGAGATCCGTTGACTCCTTTCATTCAGCAAAACATTCTATCATCACCACAGTTAACAGCACCAATTCAAAGTAATCCATCTACTTCTTTAACACAGTCTCTCCATGTGGGAGCTAATTCATGGCAGTGTGACCATCCTGGGGAGTAAAAGTTCACAAACCACAGTTCTCCAGAATGAACAGCAGCATCCACTTCTCTTCTATTCAATGTCATGCTTTCAAGATCATCATCACAAATACCAAAATCATAACGATCATAATCCCAGCTTTCATACGGGCCACCTTCTGGATCATCTGCAAGTCCCTTTTCTCCGTATTTGTCATACTTTTCCCACAGATCTTCATCTTTGAGTACTTCATATGCTCTATTTATCTTTGAAAATCACTCTGTACATTAGGATTATACATTTGGTTGGTTGGTTGGTTATTTATTTATTCATTCATTCATTCATTTATTTATTTATTTATTTATTTATTTATTTAGTGTTTATTTCCTATTAAGAGAGACAGAGACGGAATGCAAGTGGGTTAGTGGCAGAGAGAGTGGGAGACACAGAGTCCAAAGCAGGCCCCTGGCTCCGAGCCATCAGCACAGAGCCCGACGCAGGGCTCTAACCCACGACCTGTGAGATCATGACCCGAGCGAGCGGAAGTTGGACGCTCAACTGACTGAGCCACCCAGGTGCCCTGGGTTATTCGTTTTGGTTTTTTGTTTTTTTTTTGTTTTTTATCAGGATGTAGCTTCAATGCCAACTTCGTGAAAGCTTGTCTTATCTCTCTACTGTTTGCAGTCCTGGATACTCCAAGTAAACTGTAAAAATGCTGATCTGTTCCCACGAAAATGGCCATATACACTATTAGGAAACAGAATGACTCTTTTCAGGTCCCGGAGGTAGTCATTTTCGTTGAAGCAGACTCCCATTCTTTCTCTGATACAAGTTCTGATGAAAGTGAACATTCAGATATACAGCTGGTTCCAACTGAGAGAATATGCAGGTTTGAGAACTTGTGTTCACGTTACTCCAAGAGCAAATCAAGCACCATGAAATTTTCTCCCAAAATGTCAATCTGTGTAGGCTCAGTAATCTCCACTTCCTCAGATCACAAAAGATATAAAAATACTTTCAGGAATCTAACCTTCTTTTTTTTTTTTTTTTTAAAAAAAAAATTTTTTTTTTCAACGTTTTTATTTATTTTTGGGACAGAGAGAGACAGAGCATGAACGGGGGAGGGGCAGAGAGAGAGGGAGACACAGAATCAGAAACAGGCTCCAGGCTCTGAGCCATCAGCCCAGAGCCCGACGCGGGGCTCGAACTCACGGACCGCGAGATCGTGACCTGGCTGAAGTCGGACGCTTAACCGACTGCGCCACCCAGGCGCCCCAAGGAATCTAACCTTCTTAACATTCTGTTTCTCCTTTCTTCCTTGAATCCTAAATGTCTAAATCTTCTCCTTACCTGCGAATGGTCTCTGGCTCATTTCTAACTCCTTGTCATGCAACCAAAACATACGTTTTTAAAGTATAGCGGTGGAGAGTAACAAATATTCAGACTAAAATAAGCAACCAGAGGAAAATCGAGAACACCTTGTCCAATACCACCATGGGAAAAGTGGTTCTCCTAGGGGTCCTTCTCAGCGTGGGTGTGGTGGACTTGATCTGCACCAAGCTTCAGGGCCAGGTGGAAACTGCCGGTAAACGCAATAGGAAGGATTTCTGGTTGCCATCAGCCCAGAATAGGATGTGGGGAGAGGGAAGGATGGGGACATCCCATGAGAGAGACTGCTGGCATATGAAGTCTCCGGCAAGACTAGGGTGAAAAGAGCCTGAGTAACTGAGGCTTAAGTGAGAGAAAGGGTCACAAGAAGCTGGGAAGCGAAGTCGGAAGAAGGGTGATGATGTAGGTAGTGAGAAAAAGATGGGGAGCTAGAACACAAAACCCATGGCAGGGGCGGAGAGGAAGGGAGGGGAGACAGGTGCAGAGGCATTGGGCTCTCCCTTCCAGAAGGACCATGCCTGTGCCACCGCCGCCACCTCTCACTCCAGCAGAACCCGGGGCCCGGCCCATGCCCACCTCAGTCTAGGGGGGTCTCCTCCTACGGCTACTCCCCCACCTTCAATTCCCGGCATTGGCGGAACCCGCCCCCACCCACCCAAGTGCCTGCTGTGCTCTGTGAACAAAGCACCTGCTCTCCATCCACTGCCAGGGTGGGGCGGGGCAGGGCAGGGTGCCTTGGGAAGCTGGGGGAGGAGCCACAAAGGCAGCAAGGAGCACCGCACTTCCCTCTTCTTTTTTAATGTATACATTCAGTGCTATCAGTCTTCATGTGAGTGCTACTAAAGCAGAACTCTACAAATTCTACTATGTTTTCATTTTCATTCAGTTCAGAATCCTTTCTAATTTTTTTTCTTTTTTCATTACTTCTTTGACCCAGGAGATATTTCGATGTGTTCTGTAGTTCACAAATAGTTGAGTATTTTCCAGAGATATTTTTGTGCTTGATTTCTGATTTGATTGCTTTGTGGCAGGGAACACACTATTATGACTTCAGGCCTCTTGACTTCTTCCTTTTATTAAGATTTATTTTTGACCCAGAACATAGTCTTTTTTGGTAAGTGTTCCATAGATCCTTGAGAAGAATAGTGGCGGCCAAGTCTACTATGCCCTTGCTGATGTTGAGCGTGTTGAAATATCAGACTATAATTTTGAATTTGCCTATTTCTCTTTTCAGTTCTATCAATTTTGCTTCATGTACTTTGAAGCTATTAACAGATACATGAACATTTAAGATTGCTCTTAATTGACCTTTTTATGATTATATAATGACCTGTTGTTTATTGCTGGTAATATATATATATATATATATATATATATATATATATATATTTTGCTTGAAACTGTTTTGTCTGCTATTCATATAGCCACTCTAGCTCAGCCTTCTTTGGTCAAGTGTTAGTGTGGTATATCATATTCCTGTCTTTCGAACAAATTTCTGTCTTGACATTTAAAGTGCATTTTGTATAGGTGGCATATAGTTGAGTCTTCCTTTTTTATCCATTCTGACAGTCTGCGTTTTAGTTGAGGCTTTTAGACCGTTTTCATTTACTGTGATTTTTTTTTCAATATATGAAATTTATTGTCAAATTGGTTTCCATAGAACACCCAGTGCTCATCCCAAAAAGTGCCCTCCTCAATACCCATCACCCACCCTCCCCTCCCTCCCACCCCCCCATTAACCCTCAGTTTGTTCTCAGTTTTTAAGAGTCACTTATGCTTGGGCTCTCTCCCACTCTAACCTCTTTTTTTCTTTTTTCCTTCCCCTCCCCCATGGGTTTCTGTTAAGTTTCTCAGGATCCACATAAGACTGAAAACATATGGTATCTGTCTTTCTCTGTATGGCTTCTTTCTTCTTTTTTTTTTTATATATTTTTTCAACGTTTATTTATTTTTTGGGGGACAGAGAGAGACAGAGCATGAACAGGGGAGGGGCAGAGAGAGAGGGAGACACAGAATCGGAAACAGGCTCCAGGCTCTGAGCCATCAGCCCAGAGCCCGACGCGGGGCTCGAACTCACGGACCGCGAGATCGTGACCTGGCTGAAGTCGGATGCTTAACCGACTGCGCCACCCAGGCGCCCCTGTATGGCTTATTTCACTTAGCATCACACTCTCCAGTTCCTTCCACGTTGCTACAAATGGCCATTTACTGTGATTTTTGAGATAGTTGATTTGAATATGTCATCATGCTGTTTGATTTGCATTTGTCCTATCTGCTCCTTGTTCCCGTTCTCTTCTTTTTCCGCTTTCTTTTAATGGAGTAATTTTTATGATTCAGTTTTATCCATTTATTTATTTATTTATTCATGTATTCATTTATTCATGTATTCATTTTTTCACTTATTTATTTAGGCTTCCTAGCTAGAACTTTTCAATTTTGCTGCTTTAGTGGTTGGTTAGGGTTTATAGTCTATGGCTTCAGCATCACAGTCTCCCTTCCAGTAATGTTATACCACATCGTATAGAGTTTAGGCAAATCACAAGAGTTGGCTTCCATTTCTTCTTTCCTAGACATATCCTTCCTGGGTCAGTGGGATTATAGTTTTCATGAGGTGTAGGAAGATTTGGGCCATATTTTTTTCCTGTCCCTTTCCCCTGCCTCTTTGGGCAATTGTATATTTCCCAGTTGAAGTTTTCTCCCAGGTTTCCAATGTTAAACTTCAGTCTTTTGTTTTGTGATGTCTAATATGTGTTTATTCCTACCCATCGTATTGTTCATGGCTAACATAATTTACATCTCTGTAAGTACTATTTGGTTTTTAAAACAATAGCTGCCATGCCTCTAGTTATCTTTTCATGCTTTGTTTGGAGATATAGTTAAGTTACTTACAAACAGTTGGATCCTTTAGTCTTGCTCTTACAAATTATTGGAGGAATCCAGAGTTGTGATCAGCCTAAGACAAATTATGAGTTTTTCTATCTTAGCTAATGTGAATAGATACTGTCCCTCGTGCTGTGGGAGCACCAGGCAGTGTTTCCTCTACTCTTCAGATTTTTTTCCCTTGATGACTTCCTTCCATGTATGCACTGGTTGTTACTCTGCTGAATAGCCAAAGGGGACCCTGTGCAGATGCCCAGGGTTCTTTCTGTGTCCTGCTTTCTCCTCTCCTGGATGCTGACCTGTCGTCTCTATCTGCCTTGCCTTCACCAGACTCTCAGTTTTGCCACCACGACTCAAGGAGTCTGGTGAAATCTACTTAAATAATTTATGTCTCCTGTGATGTAGCCTGAAAACTCTCTCAAGGCAGTGAGCTTGGGCATACATGTTAGGCTAACGTGTTTTGTTTTCAGGGATCATTGTCCTTCATTGTCTGAAGTTCTGTGTCTTGAAAATCATGTTAAAATTGTATTTTGTCTGTTTTGTTTTTGCTTGCTTCAGGTAGGAAGATCAATCAGTACGTGTTACCCCATCTTGGCCAGAAGCAGATTACAGTGGAACTTCGGCACATGCTCTAGACTGTCGAGAGTGCTTGTCTTCCTCCTTTGCTTAATTGTCTCCTGCTCATCCTTCATTCCTCAGTATAGTTATCTCTTCCTCAGGGACATCTATCTTCCTTGGGCCCAATCTAGATCAAGTTATGATCACAGAACTCTGTCTTCTAATAGGAACTATCTGAATTTAGAATTACCATTTGAGTTGTCTTTCTCCTTCACTAGACTTTAAGCTAATCGAGAGCCAGGGGTCTTCTCTATTGCATCTGTAGAGCTGAGTATAACATCTTCCATTGAAGGTATATATTTACTCAATGTGTCAATGAGTGAATTGAAGATGCACAGGCCTGTATATGCAAAAAGTACTCATCTATTTTATTTCTGTTTCTTCTCTGATGCAGATTATGCTGGCTTCTTGAAAATCCAAGATATACGTGTTTCCTATGAGAAATTAAGGAAACTTAACAAAAAGCACTGTAAACTTCTTATGGGAAAAATGACAAAAATGGACAAAATGGTTAGTGCACTACAAAACGAGCTACAGGAAGCCAAAGACATGATATCACGGTTAGAACATCAAAAAGTGGAATGGGAACGTGAATTCTGCAGTTTGAGGTACAGCATCTTGGCTTTAAGGAAATATTTCAACTGTTTCCTTTTATACTACAGATGTGTAGGGGCAGTTTTGTAATTGCTGACTTACCTTATGGGATTTTCCTGGAAAGAATACTTGTTTAGTGTTGTGAGGTGTGCGATTCTTGGCAATAACACAGCAAGTTCCTAACAGTGAATACTTCTAATACGTTAATGTATATTCCAAATCACAATTTTAATGGCCATATGAAAGTCCACCATTGTCCAAGAAACATCATTATTTAAGAGATTGAATTCTGCTTGTTTTTCATCTCTCTGTATTTTAATTAATGCTCTCAGGGATGTCTTTTATATAAATCTGTTTCTACATGTCTGGTTACTTGCTTGGAGTCAATTCTTCAATATAATGTAATCTGGTTAAAGTATAAAAATTTTTAAAAAGGTCTTTGATCCATATTTTTAAATTGTTCTCAGGAAAGTTTATATTACTTTCTGTACCTACCAACAGAGTATAAAATGGTCATTTTTCTCAAGACATTAAAATTCGCCAAAATTGATTCCATTTGCATCTTAACATGCAGGTGTTAAAAGGTAAAGTGGGGGTGCCTGGGTGGCTCAGCTGGTTAAGCATCTGGCTTCGGCTCAGGTGATGATCTCGTGAGTTTGAGCCTTGCTTTGGGTGGGCTCAAGCCCTGATTTGGTTGAGCACGAGCCCCGCTTCGGATGAGCTCCTCTTCTCTCACTCTGTCTCTCCCTCTCTGTCTGCCCCTCGTGGGATTCTGTCTCTCTTTCCCTCTCTCCACCCTCACTCACTTGAGTCATCTCTCTCTCCATAAAAAATTTAAACAAAGTAAAATGGGGGCGCCTGGGTGGCTCAGTCAGTCAAGCGTCCGACTTTGGCTCAGGTCATGATCTCAGGGTTCGTGAGTTCGAGCCCCACATCGATCTGTGTGTTGTCAGTGCAGAGCCCACTTCGGATTTTCTGCCTCCCTCTCTCTCTCTCTCTGCCCCCCCTTTGTTTGCATGGGCTCTCCCTTTCTCTCTCAAAAATGAATAAACATTAAAGAAAAGTAATACGGAAAGTGGTTACTGAGAAGTTTTTTCAGCATCTCTGTCATAGGTAGATAAAATTAATTCAAAAGTGTATGCTGAAAGGTCATATTACTCTTTATTGTTTACTTAATTAATACGTATCCTGTGTTGTTCTAGAAGGGATGTTTAAGTGATTCATAAAGTAGGTAATCATCAACAAGGTAAGTTGCAAGTGTTGTGGAAGAAGAAACAAAAAGCATAGGCAACAGCTATTAGACTCGTCAGCGTAGTCTTGGATGACAGTAATCTGCACGCGTATGTTGTGTAAACAACATCCACAGATGCTCTCTTTCACTGCACATCATTTTTGGAGGTACCTGTAAGGTTTCGTCAAGTGGAAATTTTATTTCCAGTGAATTGATAAACTTGCTTATAAACAGCAACTTCTCTTTTTAATGAGAAACTGAATTATCTGTCCTATGGAGGAATAATTATACCTGTGGGAAAGGGGGTAATTTTCAACTCTAACTTTCCTGAATAATTTCAAACTTCCTTTCCTACAACATCTACCAGAGTTATTACTGACTAAAACTAACGAAGTTGCATAATGCTTTCTTCTGGCTTCTTTTCAACTGTATAATATATGGTTTGGAAGAGATTGAAGTGACAAATTAAAAACATGAGCCCTACAAGGAAAACAATTGGAGACCATAGAAATTTTTCATTTGGATAATAAGCCAACTTATGTGGAACCGTATCATAAAATGAACTTTTTATGTCTAACAAAACAAATTTTAAAAGAAGCACATGTAATTGCAGATGTACCTTAAAACAAGAAGAAGAAGAAGAAGAAGAAGAAGAAGAAGAAAGAAGAAATACTGATATGTTATATGAAAATATTAGGGAAAAGTTAAGAAGTAAAGAAGACGAATATAAGAAAGAAGTTGAAACAAAACAACAAGTTGAACTCGCTCTTAGAATGCTAAACACGGAATTGAAGGCCACAAAAAATCAGGTAAATCAGTTTTTGATAAAAACTGTATTTCCATCTATATTACATAGTGTAATATTATACATATATATTTTATAGTATCCCTTTGACTCAATATATACTATTTAGGTTTAAAATAAATTAAAACATGGGATCATGTTCTTTTGAACATTTTTTTTAAAGTTCTCCTCTTCAGCTTTTGACCTTCTTTTTTTAACGGTATGAGACCAGAATCATAATGAAATGTGTCTCCAGGTTGTAGAAGAGCGCAGTGACACTCAGTGGCAACTTTCTCCAGAACAGAAGGCCAGAGTCTTACAAGATGGAAGTCTAAACAATCTCTTTTGCAAGCAAAAGGAGCTAGAAATGGCTCATAAGAAAACTAATTCTAAGGTATCTTCTTTAGTTATTTTGAAGTACATGTGTGTATGTATTTGTATACATTCTATTTTTTAGTTATTATTACTTTTTTCTCCGTGTGTGTGTGTGTGTGTGTGTGTGTATATATATATATATATATATATATATACATATGTGTGTGTATATGTGTATATATATGTGTGTATATATATATATATATATATATATATGTGTATGTACATATGAAACTGAACTCTGTTCATCATGGAAACTATAGAGGATTTTAAAAGCACATATATTTTGTGGAGGGTCATGGGGGACGGTGGCATTTTTGCTTCACTGGATACAATAATATTCTTGATTAAATGCACTGTCTGCAACAACTAGTGACATTCATAATGTCCTCGTCCAAAGGAGAGGCTTTTATTACTTTCTGTAGGAATTGATGAGCTTTCCCTAATCTCAAAACAATTGCTACTAGCAACATGTGTTTTAGTTTTGAACAGTTACTTCACTGCCTTGATATATTAATAGTTTAGGTGAACACTTCCGCTAATGGACAGGAGGACAAGTGTAGCCAGTTCACTGATCATATTTTCGGTATCAAGTCTCCTACTTTTGAGAAAAGTAACACTTTTGCTTCAAGTAGCATCCTGTTTCATTACAAGGAACTTTTGATAACAATGGTATGCTGTGGTATATACTTAATGATAATTTATTGATAGGTATTTTATTCCTAATAAAATAGCTGAGTGTATTTCCCCTCTTTTATATTTATTACTGTTTTCAACATGAAAGGAAATGCAAGTTGTTGCAGCAGTAAATCATCTCATGGTTTTCTAAGAGATGTATAAATTTCCCCTTATTTCCTATGAGTATTTTGAAATACAAGACTTCTTTCGTACTTGTGTATTTACACTAGAGAAGTGGCAGTGGTTGGTGCAAGAGCACTAGTTGTGGAGTGAGAAGACCTGGGGAGAGTCCTGCAGCTCACCGTTTTAATCTCTCCATTCTAGAATTGTGATAACCAAATGAGTTCATTGATGTATGTAGAAGTGTTTCTATTATAGTACAGTGCCTAGATTTTTCAGTTACCAATAGATATAATTCTTATAACTGACTATAGAAATGGTAGCAAAGTAGATATCTATGAAATATTCTCAGGAAAGAAGAATTTTAGGAAATTTAATCTGTCCGAGTATATGCAGAGCTAAGGATTTTACTGTGGGGTCGCTGTGTTCGATATCTACTGTAAACTCAATTTTTAAGTATAGTCAGATTTATTAATCTTTTATTTTAGGCCTTCTGGTTTGTTGTAAATCAGAGAAAGGCTTTTCCAATTCTGAGATTCTGAACACTTTTCTCACAAATTCTTTTTTACTTTCATGCCTTCATTATCTTCAGTTCAAGTTCTGAACTTTTGGGAACTTATGCTTGTCTAAAATTTGAGATTTGGAGCCAACGTTATTTTTTTCCAGTTGGATATTCACTTACTATAATCTTCCTTCCTTCCTTCCTTCCTTCCTTCCTTCCTTCCTTCCTTCCTCTTTTCTTTTCTTTCTTTCTTTCTTTCTTTCTTTCTTTCTTTCTTTCTTTCTTTCTTTTCATGTTTCTTTATTCGTTAGAGAGAGAGAGAGAATGCAAGAAGGGGAGGGGCAGGGAGAGGGAGTGCGAGAATCCTGAGCAGGATCCTGACTGTCAGCACAGAGCCTGATGCCAGGCTTGAACCCACAGAATGTGAGATCATTCCCTGAGCCAAAATCAAGAGTCAGACACTCAGCCAACTGAACCACACTGGCACCCCCTGCAACCTTTTCATTGTTTAAACACAGATTATACTTTCATTTCAAAGAAAATCATGATACTGCCATTTTATTGAGTGCTATCTGAAAATGTGCTTGGTTTTACTTAGCTTTCTGATAATCATGAGAAAACACAAGATCGGTTGCATAAAAACCACCTGTTGCAGGATGAAATTGTCGTGCTAAGACTGGAAAGAGACACCATAAAATATCAGAACTAGGCAGGGAGATAACACCTTTTGTGTCTCTAACTGAATTCAGTGAACAGGAATGTGTATGTGTTACAAAAAGACGGTGAATTGATGTATGTGTTGATATTTCTCAAAGTACGTATGTGAGAGTTGTCTATTATTAACATAATTTAATAATAAGATGATTTAGAAAATCAGTAACAGAAATGTCTTATTAGGTAGTTGCGAGACAACTTCAACAAGAACTGGCTGATACTCTGAAGAAAAAGTCTATGTCAGAGGCTTCCCCAGAGGTTACGTCATATCTTCGTCTGGAAGATGAAACACGGGATCTCAAGAAGAAATTAGCTCAAATCACAAGTCAGGTATGTAGTAAATGTAACCTGTTACCACCTAACTTATAGCTCGTTAAATGATATAAAGTGTTTTAGGATACCAATTTCCATGGACCGCATTCTTTGGTATTTTCATTATAATTAATTTATTATGATTTCAGTCCCTTTACAATACATTTATTTCGTCAACTTCTGCCTCTCCTTCTCCTATTTGTGTTATACATTGTTTTCTTATAATACTTACTCTTAGGAAAGTTGAGGCTTTTGTATCCTTCCTCACAGAAATTGAGAGACTTTTTTCGTTCTTTGTTTAATTTAAATTTTTTTTGACATTTTATTTATTTATTTTGAGAGAAAAAGAGTGAGAGAGAGTGTGTGCATGCGTGTTACCAGGGGAGGGGCAGAGAGAGGAGAGAGAGAGAATCCCAAGCAGGCTCCATGCTGTCCGTGTAGAGCCAGTGTGAGGCTCAGTCTCTATGAACCATGAGATCATGACCTGAGCTGAAAGCAAGAATTGGACGCTTAACTGACGTAGCCACCCAGGTGTCCCAAGAGACTTTTGTCCCCTACTAAACAATGTTTTTTAATGATATCTCTATTACCATGATGAGGCAAGCTGGATCAAATCAGAAGATAATGTTTAATGGGATGTTTCAGATAATTGTCTTAGTTCTCATCTTCACTTTTGAGAAGAATGCATATTGATTTCAGGATGACTTGTACAGAAAGATCACTTAACAAACCACTTGAACTTTGGCATTTCCTTCATTTTCTTTGCCTTTTAGACATATTGTCAAAGCACGGAAATATTCAGATCATGTATAGTATGGGCACCCAAAAGCGAGAATTAAGAACATTCTCTGTGTCCTGCCATTGGGTTTTTTTTAAAGCTATTTTGAGGTACAAAACACATACCATAAAAGTCACCCATTTGCCACGCACAGTTCACTGTCTCTGTGTACACTCGTGCAGCCATCACTGCCATCAAGTAGAATGTTTTTGTCACCCTGAAAGGAAACCCTTACCCGTTGCCCCCAGCCTCAGGCAACCACCAGTCTACTACTTGGTCTCTCAATGGAGTTGCCTCTTGTGAATATTTCATATAAATGGAGTCACACAACGTGTGGTACTTTGGGACTAGCTACCTTTACTTAATGTTTTCTGGGTTCATCTGTGTCGGTTACAGCTTATATCAGTGCTTCATTTGTTTCTATTGTCAACAGTACTCCATTGTGGGTTAAGGCCCTTGTTCATTCATCAGTTGATGGACCTTTGGGTTGTGTCCACTTCTTGCCTATTAATACTGCTGCTTATGAACATTTATGTAGTTCTTGTGTGGACACCCATTTTAAATGTCTCTGCCATCAGATTTTATCCTCTGAGTTAATTGGGTTGATTTCACCATGTCTCAGCCGTTACACATGCTGTCCTTACTGTCTTTTTAGTTTCTGTTCCTCTTGAGTAAACCTATGTTATTCAGACTTGGCTCACAGTCTCCTTTCCAATGAACTTTCTCTGACTGTTCTAACTCCCATTAGCTTTAACTCTCTTGACACTTGTCATCTAGCCTGTGCAGAACAATTCAGTCCTTTATTTGACATTGTTTTTATTTTTTTCATGACAGGTAATTTCGTCTTCCTAAGTATACATTTAAGGGATAGTAATATTTGATACGGGTGGTACTTAACCTTGTATAAATTGAAAATACTTTAACTTAACAGTTTTTCCGATAAAATTAAGTACTTTCTACCGTATCAATAAACTCTTCTTGGAAACATTGGTATAGCAAAGCTTTTATTCTAAATGTATGCTAAGAAATGAAATACTAAATTGAGGGGTGCCTGGCTGGCTCCAGTCCGATCAGAGTCTGCCTTTGGCTCAGGTCATGATCTTCATGTTCTTGAGATGGAGCCCTGCATCGGGCTTTCTGCTGTCAGCAGAGCCTAATTAGATCTGTTGTGTCCCGCACGTTCTGCGCCACTCAGTCTCGTGCTCTGTATCAAAAAATAAACGTTAAAAAATGTGTGTATATCTCTATAGACACACACACACACACACACACACACACACACACGCTTATATAAGTAAAACTATTAATGAAAGCACTTAATCAAATAGAGGAGAAATGTTCAATCAAATGTTAGGTTTTTTTTCCCTCTCACTATGAAAAAGCATGCTAAATTTGTCTTTCTTTCTTACACAGCCAGAACTGTGACTTATAGATTTGTATTACTTTACCAATGCAAATATCTAGGGACAGCTTTTTTGATATGCTTTTACCACAAACCCTTAATCTCTTCATCAGAGTACATGCTAAAGCAGCCTAACGTAAAGAGTATGGACATGAAATGATGAGGAACTTTAGTTTCACAAGACTCATTTATTTCCATGTCAGTGGCTTTCCCTTGCCTCTGATGGTCATGTAAAGGATCTACTACTCAGTCAAGGAGGGCTATTTGTACCGTAGTCTGTGAGCATCGTCCACTCAGTGGTATAGAGAGGAAGTAAGTTAAAAGGATTATAAGTGGAAAAAAGTACTGTTGGCTAGTGGCATTGGCAAAGTTGTTTGAAGTACTGAGGAAATATTCTGGGCCTCATGCTCCCCATTTGCTACCACTTGTGGTGGAATGAAGAATAACTTCAGTATAATTTGTATAGGGGAAAACTTGTATTGGCAGGCCACCTGCCTAAACTATCACATTGTATTGGAACACAAACTACAGCAACAGTAATCATGCTACATGCAGACACTTAGAGCTATGTGCCACGTACCCTTCTAAGTTGTTCATCTATTATTTCCTAATGTAATCTTCCAAACATCCCAATGGGGTAGATACTATTATTATTTATTTTGAGATCACTTTTTTAAAGTCCTTTGTTTTGAGAGAGAGAGAGACAGACAGAGAGAGACAGAGACAGAGACAGACAGATTTTGGGGAAGGGCATGAAGGGAAAGAGAGAAAAAGGGGGGGGGAGAGAGAGAGAGAATCCCAAGCAGGCTCCTCACTGGCCATGCAGAGCTCGATGTGGGGCTCAATTACATGACCCTGTGATCATGTCCTGAGCTGAAATCAAGAGCCAGACACTGAACTGACTGAGCCACTCAGGTGCCCCAGTAGGTGCTATTATTACCTTCATTTTACAGATGCAGAGATTGAGACGGAAGTTTTAGGTAGTGTGCTCAAGATCATACAGCTCATAATGAGAAGAACTGGGAAATCAGACCCAGGCATGCTGGCCCCTACTAGGATATTGCTTCTCAAATTCTTCCATGAAATATCTTGTCACTGAAAACAGTGTGTTCAGTTTCATAATCACGAGAATAGGAACGTAATTCACCTATGTGAATATGTAAAATCATAGTTGATGTGGTGCTTGGAACATGAAAATAGAAATGTTTACCATAAAGTAAATTCCTATATATCCTCCATTTGACGAATAGATATATTTGTACATTTATGTGATCATATATAATTTAAAAACATTAACGATGTTATGTTTTTGTACGAGAGTAAGGTTGGTAAACTATTCTGTAAGAGTATTGAAACATTTCATCTTTGTAGGCCATAGTCTCTGTTGTAGAAGCTGAACTCTTTTGTTATGATCTCAAAGT
The DNA here is from genome assembly GCF_016509475.1 of Prionailurus bengalensis. NCBI lineage: Eukaryota > Metazoa > Chordata > Mammalia > Carnivora > Felidae > Prionailurus > Prionailurus bengalensis. Next base: position 296,822 of record NW_025091160.1, read on the forward strand.
AGCCATCAATCAGCATGTAGAGGAGAGGGTGGCTGGCTCCAAAAATATTTTACTTACAGCGGCGCTTGGGCGGGTTAGTTGGCTGAGGTCCTGACTCTTAATTTCCACTCAGGTCATGATCCCAAATCCCACATCATGAGACTGGTCATGAGACCGAGCCCCACATCAGGCTTCGCCCTGAGCTAGCAGCCTGCTTACAATTTTCTCTGTCTCTCCCTCTGTCTCTCTTCCCCACTTCTGCATGCTCTCTCTCTCTCTCTCTGTCTCTCTCTCAAGTAAAAAAAAATTTAGTTAAAGAAACAGATGATGGTTTTCTACTGGATTTTCAGTGGTTAAAATTATTTTTTCTCTATTTTAGTTGCAAGAAGAACAGGAACGACATGGAGAGGCCGTAAGATGTGCTGAGGAGATGAAAGATCATGTGCAAAAGTATAATTGAAACCTCACAGAAAATAACTTGTTTATTTATAAAGCAGATAAACAGTGTAGTATGGGAAATGTATTAGTTATGCCAGTATATCATTGTTAAGCTGGATACAAATTCCAGCTTTGAGCTATTTTTAAATGCAGAATTGTGGTATATTATCTCTGAATTTTGCACCTTATCCACAAAACACGATGAGAAAAATGGTACAATTCCCAAATCTTCCTCTTGACAAAATTTTAAGGATTTCTGTAATACCCTCATTTGTTCGGAAAGTATGTGATGTTGTTTTAAATTTATGTGTGAGAATAATTATCTTAAGATCTGCATTTTAGGCTACAGGTTAAAAATGCCACACAAGAAGCAACCATCAAACATCAAGCGGCCCAGATTCAAGATCTTGAGAACAACATGATAAAGACAAGTTTGGTAAGTCGATCTCTTAATGTCTGTCCTACTGAAAAGGAATCCGTATTTCACTAGTAGTAGTACATAAGAATGTTTTGGATCCCATGGAAAATCTCACTGTTGCAAAGGTTTGGTTGATATTGTTCCTACTTGCTACTAGTGATGTAATTCTTCTATATAGATGAAGTTGATTGAATTCATAAAGTAATGATGTTTGTAGTGAGATTTTCATTAAAAAAATTTGTGAGAATCTAAAAAAAGCAACATTTTATATATACCACATTGAGCATTGTAGTCCACCTTTGGCTACTGTTAATAATGCTGCTGTGTACGTTGGCATACAGATGTGTGAGACTCCCTGCTACTATTTTTCAGCGTGTTTCAAACGTCCCCAATCTTTGAGTGATCATTTGATCTTGAATTCTGAATTCTCTTGTAATCTCATCCCTTCAGTGAGAGTTTGAGAACGGTTTATTTTAATGATGATTTGTTGTAATTTGTAATTACAAGTTTGCAATTTATTCTCTTCATTAACAATGACTGGCAGATCATTATGCAAATGTCCTTCTCAAAGGAATGGACTTTTCTCCTTGTTGGATTTTGTAAAGGAAAAGAAATGCCAGTGAAAAAGGAGAAATGGTTTCTCTGTCAGAGAATTACCTAGTAACATAGTACTCCTACCATTGCAAGTTCAGACTCATTTTTTTTTTTTCCATTCACGTGAGTTAATCAGACTTTCGGAGATTTCACAATTCAATCTCAGAAAAGACTAATGTGCCATTCAGGATTCTCATTTATTCATATGTAGTGAAACCCCAACTGTTTTCCAAGCAGAACAGTGAATGTCATCCCACTCTCACCCTCCTTTGTAGGATTCTCATTGTAAATCCTAAGCGGGAGCAATGAGGTAGATACACTGATCAACTCGTTTCTGTCAGTCACAAAAGTTATATAATATACATGCAAGTTTCATTAGGCAGCTATACCCGTCAGGGGAACTAGAATATTCTGTTGACTGGTCCTTTTTGTGGCTGAAGAGACATTGAAAATTATTTCCTCTTCTAGACGTCTTATAAATGAGTCACATGGTAACAAGGAACTTTTCATGCGAGTAACATGATACTCGGTTGATCAGTCTCCTATGAATGAGGGTGCTAGGCATTGTCCTGCTACTGTGTCCTAAAGAAATCATTAAGGTCTCAAAAACTAAAATCTGTAAGGATATTCGAAACTGATGAAGCTTATTAAAGAATAACGAGGGATTTTCTGTACATCTCTATAGAAAGGAATTAGGGTTATGGCATGAAATTACCTGCCACTTTAAAGTGTTCCCTGTGAAACAAAAACTTAGATAGCTTTCAGGCAACTGAGTCCATAGCTCTGACTTCTCTAGAAGGTCCTTATCTCCTGAATCCCCAAACCAGGGGCTACCTGGGTGAAGATATTTGATGCACACAATTTTGAGGTGAAGAATCTGGATTGGGAAGAAGAGGTAGCTCTAGCCAACTTAACCTTCCTAACAATATAGTCAAGTATGGGTCTGAAAGGAACTTCAGAAGACTTCCGTAAGTTGAAATCTCTATGGACGAAGAAATTACTCAAAAGGAAACAAAGGCAAACCAGTGATCATCCAGCCCTTGTGATAAATGTCGTGTTATAAGGAAAAGCGAGACAAAGTATGCTGGTCAGCATCCTAAGGGTAAGGGTGCTCCCTAAGACTCAATAAGAAAAACACACTCAAAGTAACACCGAAAAGAGTCCAAATAAAATGTACACGATTAGCTGTCTACAAAGGTACTCCATGTCAAGTAATGATTTTTTATATGAAATTTATCGACAAATTGGTTTCCATACAACACCCAGTGCTCATCCCAAAAGGTGCCCTCCTCAATACCCATCACCCACCCTCTCCTCCCTCCCACCCCCCATCAACCCTCAGTTTGTTCTCAGTTTTTAACAGTCTCTTATGCTTTGGCTCTCTCGCACTCTAACCTCTTTTTTTTTCCTTCCCCTCCCCCATGGGTTCCTGTTAAGTTTCTCAGGATCCACATAAGAGTGAAACTATATGGTATCTGTCTTTATGAGCCAGCAATAGCACTGCTAGGAAAGTAATGATTTTTGAGTGCGCGGTTGAGATGTTGTCTGTGAGCACCTAGATGGAAGAGCGAAAAGTACACATGGCCTAGGTAAAAGGGCCAAAGCTGGAAATGTGAATTAGCGAATCTGGTTTTGAAGCCTTAAGAGCAATTCAAAACACAGATAGCAAGGGGCAAGGACTTAATGTCAGGGGTTGCCGTCCTTCAGAAATAAGGTGTGGCTAAAAGAGCAGAGGGAGGGCATGGTCATTTTTCTCAGCTGCTGCTGAAAAGTGAAGCAGGATAGAGACCTTAATAAAATTAAAAAACAAAAAAGAGGTTCTTGATGACCCTCAAAATGTCTTAGTGGAATGATAGGAGTGAAAGTTAGATTTTAGTGTAAAAGAAGGAAATAAGTGAACAAACCTTGAATCTGTGGATGAGACGATACATTAAAGAATGTTCAAGTCCACTGCAAGGGGAGAAGCAGCGTGATAGATGGACAAAGCTTCAAAAGTTAAGCAAATGGTTAATAGAAAAGGAGAAATTGAAATCTTTCTTCCTTAATGCAGCTGGTGCTGTGATTTACAGATGTGTAGCACTTTACCAACTGCAAAGCTCTGGGGCAAGCTTTTCTGATATGTTGTTACCACAAAGCCTTAATCTCCTCATCAGAGTACCTGCTAAAGCAGCCTAATGTAAACAGTGTGGGCATGAAATGATTGAGGAACTTTGGTTTAGCAAGACTCCATTATCTCCATGTCAGTGGCTTTCCCTTGCCTCTGATGGTCATGTAAAGCATCTATTGCTCAATGTAAGAGGTGCTATTTGTACCGTAGTCCGTGAGTATTGTCCACTGAGTAGTATAGAGAGGGAGTTAGTTAAAAGTATTATAAGCGGGGGGGAAAAAAAAGTACCGTTTGCTAGTGGCATTGGCAAAAGTTGTGTGAAGTACTGAGGAGAGATTCTGGGCCTCATGCTCCCCATTTGCTGCCACTTGCGGTGGTATGAAGAATGACTTCAGTATAATTTGTATAGGGGACCACTTGTATTGGCATGCCACCTGCCTTAACTATCTCATTGTATTGGAACGCAAAATACAGCAACAGTAATCATGCTAAATGCATACACTTAGAGCTGACTATGTGCCACGTACCCTTCTAAGTTGTTCACGTATTATTTCCTAATTTTATATTCCCAAGATCCCAGTGAGGTAGATCCTATTATTATTTATTTTTCAGATCACTTTTATAAGATTCTTTATTTTGAGAGAGAGAGAGAGAGACAGAGAGAGACAGAGAGAGAGACAGAGAGAGATTGTGGGAAGAGGAGGTAGGGAGAGAGAGAGAGAGAGAGAGAGAGAGAGAGAGAGAGAGAGAGAGAGAGAATGCCAAGCAGGCTCCTCGCTATCCACGCAGAGCTGGATGTGGGGCTCAATCACGTGACCCTGAGATCATGTCCTGAGCAGAAATCAAGAGCCAGACGCTGACCCGACTGAGCCACCCAGGTACCCCAGTAGGTGCTGTTATTACTTTCGTCTTACAGATTTAGAGACTGAGACACGGAAGTTTTAGGTACTGTGCTTAAGGTCATACAGCTCATAACCAGCAGAATTGGGAATTCAGACCCAGGCTTTCTGGCTCCTACTAGGATACTGCTTGTCAAACTCTTCCATGAAATATCTCGTTGTCACTGAAAACAGCATGTTCAGTTTCATAATCACGAGAACAGCAATGTCATTCACCTATGTGAATGTTGAAAATCATAGTTGATATGGTGCTTGGAATATGAAAACAGAAATGTTTACCATAAGGTAATTTCCTATATTTCCTCCATTTGACCAGTAGATACATTTGTATTTTTATCTCATCATATATAATTTAAAACCATTAACAATGTTATGTTTTTGTAGGAGAGTAAGATTGGTAAACTATTCTGTACCAGTATTGAAATGTTTTCGGCTTTGTAGGCCATAGTCTCTGTTGTAGAAGCTGAACTCTTTTGTTATGACCTAAAAGTAGCCATCATTCAGCATGTAGAGGAGAGTGTGGCTGGGTCCAATAAGATTTTAGTTACAGGGGTGCTTAGGCGGCTTAGTTGGTTGAGCGTCCTGACTCTTAATTTCCACTCAGGTCATGATCCCAAACCCCACATCATGAGACCGGTCATGAGACCGAGCCCCACATCAGGCTTCACCCTGAGCTTGCAGCCTGCTTACCTTTTTCTCTGTCTCTCCCTCTGACTCCCTTCCCACTTGTGTGTGCTCTCTCCTTCTCTGTCTCTCTTTCAAGTATAAAATAACAAAACAAAACAAAACAAAACAAACATTTAGTTACAGAAACAGGTGATGGTGTTCAACTAGATTGACAGTATTTAAAAGTATTATTTTTTCTTTATTTTAGTTACAAGAAGCACAGGAACGACATGCAGAGGCCGAAAGATACGCTGAGAAGATTAAAGATCATATGCTAAAGTATAATTTAAACCTCACAGAAAATAACTTGTTTATTTATAAAGCAGATAAGGAGTGTACTATGAGAAATGTATTAGTTATGCGAGTATATCATTGTTAAGCTGGATACAAATTCCAGCTTTGAGCTATTTTGAAATGCAAAATTTTGGCATCTTATCTCTCAATTTTGCACCATTACCACAAAACACAATGAGAAAATTGGCACAATTGCCAAATCATCCTCTTGATACAATTTTAAGAATTTCTGTAATACCCTCAACTTGTTCAGAAATTACACGATACAGTTTTAAAATTATGTGTGAGAATAATTATCTTAAGATCTGCATTTTAGGCTAAAGGTTAAAAATGCCAGGCAAGAAGCAACCATCAAACATCAAGCGGCCCAAATTCAAGATCTTCAGAGCAACTTGCTAAAGGCAAGTTTGGTAAGTCGATCTCTTAATGATTGTCCTGAAAAGGAATCCTTATGTCACTAGTAGTAGTACATAAGAATGTTTTGGATCATATGGAAATTTTCACTGATCAAAATATTTGGTTGATATTGTTTCTGCTTGCTACTAGTGATGTAATTCTTCTATGTAGATGAAGTTGATTGAATTCATAAAGTAATGATGTTTGTAGTGAGATTTAAATAAAAATATTGTGAGAATCTAAGAAGAGCAACATTTTGTATATACCACAGTGAGCATTTGGTTTAGTCCTCCTTTTGGCTATTGTATATAAAGGTGCTGTGAACATTGTCATACAGATGTGTGAGTCCCTGCTACTATTTTTCAGCGTGTTTCAAACGTCCCCAGTCTTTGAGTGATCATTTCATCTGGCATTCTGACTTTCTGTTGTAAACCCAACCCTTCAGTGAGAGTTTCAGAAAGAGTTCTTTTAATGATGATCTGTTGTAATTTATAATTACAAATTTGCAACTTATTCTCTTCATCAACAATGACTAGCAGGTCATTATGCAAACGTCCTTCCCAAAGAATAGCCTTTTTTCTTTGTTGGATTTTGTAAGGGAAAAGAAATGCCAGTGAAAAAGGAGAAATGGCTGCTCTGTCAGGGCCTTACCTAGTAACATAGTGCTCCTACCATTGAAAGTTCAGAAACTCATTTTTTTTCCATTCACTTGAGTTAATCAGCCTTTCAGAGATTTCAGAATTCAATTTCAGAAAAGACTAATGTGCCATTCAAGATTCTAATTTATGTAGTGAAACCACAACTGTTTTCAAGTGGAACAGTGAATGTCATCCCACTCTCACCCTCTGTAGGATTCTCATTGTACATCCTAAGTGGGAGCAATGAGGTAGATACACTGACCAACTCGTTTCTGTCAGTCACAAAAGCTATATAATATACATGCAAGTTTCATTAGGCAGCTATACCCGTCAGGGGAACTAGAATATTCTGTTGACTGGTCTTTTTTATGACTAAAGGGACATTGAAAACTACTTTCTTTTCTATACGTCTTATTAATGAGTCACATTGTAATAGGGAACTTTTCATGCGAGTAATATGATACTCGGTTGATCAGTCTCCTATGAATGAGGGTGCTAGGCATTGTCCTGCTACTGTGTCCTAAAGAAATCATTAATGTCTCAAAAACTAAAATCTGTAAGGATATCCGAAACTGATGAAGCTTATTAAAGAATAACGAGGGATTTTCTGTACATCTCTATAGAAAGGAATTAGGGTTATGGCATGAAATTACCTGCCACTTTAAAGTGTTCCCTGTGAAACAAAAACTTAGATAGCTTTCAGGCAACTGAGTCCATAGCTCTGACTTCTCTAGAAGGTCCTTATCTCCTGAATCCCCAAACCAGGGGCTACCTGGGTGAAGATATTTGATGCACACAATTTTGAGGTGAAGAATCTGGATTGGGAAGAAGAGGTAGCTCTAGCCAACTTAACCTTCCTAACAATATAGTCAAGTATGGGTCTGAAAGGAACTTCAGAAGACTTCCGTAAGTTGAAATCTCTATGGACGAAGAAATTACTCAAAAGGAAACAAAGGCAAACCAGTGATCATCCAGCCCTTGTGATAAATGTCGTGTTATAAGGAAAAGCGAGACAAAGTATGCTGGTCAGCATCCTAAGGGTAAGGGTGCTCCCTAAGACTCAATAAGAAAAACACACTCAAAGTAACACCGAAAAGAGTCCAAATAAAATGTACACGATTAGCTGTCTACAAAGGTACTCCATGTCAAGTAATGATTTTTTATATGAAATTTATCGACAAATTGGTTTCCATACAACACCCAGTGCTCATCCCAAAAGGTGCCCTCCTCAATACCCATCACCCACCCTCTCCTCCCTCCCACCCCCCATCAACCCTCAGTTTGTTCTCAGTTTTTAACAGTCTCTTATGCTTTGGCTCTCTCGCACTCTAACCTCTTTTTTTTTTCCTTCCCCTCCCCCATGGGTTCCTGTTAAGTTTCTCGGGATCCACATAAGAGTGAAACCATATGGTATCTGTCTTTATGAGCCAGCAATAGCACTGCTAGGAAAGTAATGATTTTTGAGTGCGCGGTTGAGATGTTGTCTGTGAGCACCTAGATGGAAGAGCGAAAAGTACACATGGCCTAGGTAAAAGGGCCAAAGCTGGAAATGTGAATTAGCGAATCTGGTTTTGAAGCCTTAAGAGCAATTCAAAACACAGATAGCAAGGGGCAAGGACTTAATGTCAGGGGTTGCCGTCCTTCAGAAATAAGGTGTGGCTAAAAGAGCAGAGGGAGGGCATGGTCATTTTTCTCAGCTGCTGCTGAAAAGTGAAGCAGGATAGAGACCTTAATAAAATTAAAAAACAAAAAAGAGGTTCTTGATGACCCTCAAAATGTCTTAGTGGAATGATAGGAGTGAAAGTTAGATTTTAGTGTAAAAGAAGGAAATAAGTGAACAAACCTTGAATCTGTGGATGAGACGATACATTAAAGAATGTTCAAGTCCACTGCAAGGGGAGAAGCAGCGTGATAGATGGACAAAGCTTCAAAAGTTAAGCAAATGGTTAATAGAAAAGGAGAAATTGAAATCTTTCTTCCTTAATGCAGCTGGTGCTGTGATTTACAGATGTGTAGCACTTTACCAACTGCAAAGCTCTGGGGCAAGCTTTTCTGATATGTTGTTACCACAAAGCCTTAATCTCCTCATCAGAGTACCTGCTAAAGCAGCCTAATGTAAACAGTGTGGGCATGAAATGATTGAGGAACTTTGGTTTAGCAAGACTCCATTATCTCCATGTCAGTGGCTTTCCCTTGCCTCTGATGGTCATGTAAAGCATCTATTGCTCAATGTAAGAGGTGCTATTTGTACCGTAGTCCGTGAGTATTGTCCACTGAGTAGTATAGAGAGGGAGTTAGTTAAAAGTATTATAAGCGGGGGGGAAAAAAAAGTACCGTTTGCTAGTGGCATTGGCAAAAGTTGTGTGAAGTACTGAGGAGAGATTCTGGGCCTCATGCTCCCCATTTGCTGCCACTTGCGGTGGTATGAAGAATGACTTCAGTATAATTTGTATAGGGGACCACTTGTATTGGCATGCCACCTGCCTTAACTATCTCATTGTATTGGAACGCAAAATACAGCAACAGTAATCATGCTAAATGCATACACTTAGAGCTGACTATGTGCCACGTACCCTTCTAAGTTGTTCACGTATTATTTCCTAATTTTATATTCCCAAGATCCCAGTGAGGTAGATCCTATTATTATTTATTTTTCAGATCACTTTTATAAGATTCTTTATTTTGAGAGAGAGAGAGAGAGACAGAGAGAGACAGAGAGAGAGACAGAGAGAGATTGTGGGAAGAGGAGGTAGGGAGAGAGAGAGAGAGAGAGAGAGAGAGAGAGAGAGAGAGAGAGAGAGAGAGAATGCCAAGCAGGCTCCTCGCTATCCACGCAGAGCTGGATGTGGGGCTCAATCACGTGACCCTGAGATCATGTCCTGAGCAGAAATCAAGAGCCAGACGCTGACCCGACTGAGCCACCCAGGTACCCCAGTAGGTGCTGTTATTACTTTCGTCTTACAGATTTAGAGACTGAGACACGGAAGTTTTAGGTACTGTGCTTAAGGTCATACAGCTCATAACCAGCAGAATTGGGAATTCAGACCCAGGCTTTCTGGCTCCTACTAGGATACTGCTTGTCAAACTCTTCCATGAAATATCTCGTTGTCACTGAAAACAGCATGTTCAGTTTCATAATCACGAGAACAGCAATGTCATTCACCTATGTGAATGTTGAAAATCATAGTTGATATGGTGCTTGGAATATGAAAACAGAAATGTTTACCATAAGGTAATTTCCTATATTTCCTCCATTTGACCAGTAGATACATTTGTATTTTTATCTCATCATATATAATTTAAAACCATTAACAATGTTATGTTTTTGTAGGAGAGTAAGATTGGTAAACTATTCTGTACCAGTATTGAAATGTTTTCGGCTTTGTAGGCCATAGTCTCTGTTGTAGAAGCTGAACTCTTTTGTTATGACCTAAAAGTAGCCATCATTCAGCATGTAGAGGAGAGTGTGGCTGGGTCCAATAAGATTTTAGTTACAGGGGTGCTTAGGCGGCTTAGTTGGTTGAGCGTCCTGACTCTTAATTTCCACTCAGGTCATGATCCCAAACCCCACATCATGAGACCGGTCATGAGACCGAGCCCCACATCAGGCTTCACCCTGAGCTTGCAGCCTGCTTACCTTTTTCTCTGTCTCTCCCTCTGACTCCCTTCCCACTTGTGTGTGCTCTCTCCTTCTCTGTCTCTCTTTCAAGTATAAAATAACAAAACAAAACAAAACAAAACAAACATTTAGTTACAGAAACAGGTGATGGTGTTCAACTAGATTGACAGTATTTAAAAGTATTATTTTTTCTTTATTTTAGTTACAAGAAGCACAGGAACGACATGCAGAGGCCGAAAGATACGCTGAGAAGATTAAAGATCATATGCTAAAGTATAATTTAAACCTCACAGAAAATAACTTGTTTATTTATAAAGCAGATAAGGAGTGTACTATGAGAAATGTATTAGTTATGCGAGTATATCATTGTTAAGCTGGATACAAATTCCAGCTTTGAGCTATTTTGAAATGCAAAATTTTGGCATCTTATCTCTCAATTTTGCACCATTACCACAAAACACAATGAGAAAATTGGCACAATTGCCAAATCATCCTCTTGATACAATTTTAAGAATTTCTGTAATACCCTCAACTTGTTCAGAAATTACACGATACAGTTTTAAAATTATGTGTGAGAATAATTATCTTAAGATCTGCATTTTAGGCTAAAGGTTAAAAATGCCAGGCAAGAAGCAACCATCAAACATCAAGCGGCCCAAATTCAAGATCTTCAGAGCAACTTGCTAAAGGCAAGTTTGGTAAGTCGATCTCTTAATGATTGTCCTGAAAAGGAATCCTTATGTCACTAGTAGTAGTACATAAGAATGTTTTGGATCATATGGAAATTTTCACTGATCAAAATATTTGGTTGATATTGTTTCTGCTTGCTACTAGTGATGTAATTCTTCTATGTAGATGAAGTTGATTGAATTCATAAAGTAATGATGTTTGTAGTGAGATTTAAATAAAAATATTGTGAGAATCTAAGAAGAGCAACATTTTGTATATACCACAGTGAGCATTTGGTTTAGTCCTCCTTTTGGCTATTGTATATAAAGGTGCTGTGAACATTGTCATACAGATGTGTGAGTCCCTGCTACTATTTTTCAGCGTGTTTCAAACGTCCCCAGTCTTTGAGTGATCATTTCATCTGGCATTCTGACTTTCTGTTGTAAACCCAACCCTTCAGTGAGAGTTTCAGAAAGAGTTCTTTTAATGATGATCTGTTGTAATTTATAATTACAAATTTGCAACTTATTCTCTTCATCAACAATGACTAGCAGGTCATTATGCAAACGTCCTTCCCAAAGAATAGCCTTTTTTCTTTGTTGGATTTTGTAAGGGAAAAGAAATGCCAGTGAAAAAGGAGAAATGGCTGCTCTGTCAGGGCCTTACCTAGTAACATAGTGCTCCTACCATTGAAAGTTCAGAAACTCATTTTTTTTCCATTCACTTGAGTTAATCAGCCTTTCAGAGATTTCAGAATTCAATTTCAGAAAAGACTAATGTGCCATTCAAGATTCTAATTTATGTAGTGAAACCACAACTGTTTTCAAGTGGAACAGTGAATGTCATCCCACTCTCACCCTCTGTAGGATTCTCATTGTACATCCTAAGTGGGAGCAATGAGGTAGATACACTGACCAACTCGTTTCTGTCAGTCACAAAAGCTATATAATATACATGCAAGTTTCATTAGGCAGCTATACCCGTCAGGGGAACTAGAATATTCTGTTGACTGGTCTTTTTTATGACTAAAGGGACATTGAAAACTACTTTCTTTTCTATACGTCTTATTAATGAGTCACATTGTAATAGGGAACTTTTCATGCGAGTAATATGATACTCGGTTGATCAGTCTCCTATGAATGAGGGTGCTAGGCATTGTCCTGCTACTGTGTCCTAAAGAAATCATTAATGTCTCAAAAACTAAAATCGGTAAGGATATCCGAAACTGATGAAGCTTATTAAAGAATAACGAGGGATTTTCTGTACATCTCTATAGAAAGGAATTAGGGTTATGGCATGAAATTACCTGCCACTTTAAAGTGTTCCCTGTGAAACAAAAACTTAGATAGCTTTCAGGCAACTGAGTCCATAGCTCTGACTTCTCTAGAAGGTCCTTATCTCCTGAATCCCCAAACCAGGGGCTACCTGGGTGAAGATATTTGATGCACACAATTTTGAGGTGAAGAATCTGGATTGGGAAGAAGAGGTAGCTCTAGCCAACTTAACCTTCCTAACAATATAGTCAAGTATGGGTCTGAAAGGAACTTCAGAAGACTTCCGTAAGTTGAAATCTCTATGGACGAAGAAATTACTCAAAAGGAAACAAAGGCAAACCAGTGATCATCCAGCCCTTGTGATAAATGTCGTGTTATAAGGAAAAGCGAGACAAAGTATGCTGGTCAGCATCCTAAGGGTAAGGGTGCTCCCTAAGACTCAATAAGAAAAACACACTCAAAGTAACACCGAAAAGAGTCCAAATAAAATGTACACGATTAGCTGTCTACAAAGGTACTCCATGTCAAGTAATGATTTTTTATATGAAATTTATCGACAAATTGGTTTCCATACAACACCCAGTGCTCATCCCAAAAGGTGCCCTCCTCAATATCCATCACCCACCCTCTCCTCCCTCCCACCCCCCATCAACCCTCAGTTTGTTCTCAGTTTTTAACAGTCTCTTATGCTTTGGCTCTCTCGCACTCTAACCTCTTTTTTTTTCCTTCCCCTCCCCCATGGGTTCCTGTTAAGTTTCTCGGGATCCACATAAGAGTGAAACCATATGGTATCTGTCTTTATGAGCCAGCAATAGCACTGCTAGGAAAGTAATGATTTTTGAGTGCGCGGTTGAGATGCTGTCTGTGAGCACCTAGATGGAAGAGCGAAAAGTACACGTGGCCTAGGTAAAAGGGCCAAAGCTGGAAATGTGAATTAGCGAATCTGGTTTTGAAGCCTTAAGAGCAATTCAAAACACAGATAGCAAGGGGCAAGGACTTAATGTCAGGGGTTGCCGTCCTTCAGAAATAAGGTGGGGCTAGAAGCGCAGAGTGAGGGTATGATCATTTTTCTCAGCTGCTGCTGAGAAGTGAAGCAGGATAAAGACTTTAATAAAGTTTTTTTTGAAAAAAGGTCCTTTATGACCCTCAAATTTTCTTAGTGGAAGTTAGATTTTAGTGTAAAAGAAGGAATAAGTGAAGAAAACTTGAATCTGTGGATGAGATGATTCACTAAAGAATGTTCGAGTCCACTGCAAGGGGAGAAGCAGTGTTATAGATGGAGAAAGTTTCAAACTTAAGCAAATGGTTAATAGAAAAGGAGAAATTAAAATCTTTCTTCCTTATGCAGCCGGTGCTGGGATTTACAGATTTGTAGCACTTTACCAACTGCAAAGCTCTGGGGCCAGCTTTTCTGATATGCTGTTACCACAAAGCCTTAATCTCTTCACCAGAGTACGTGCTAAAGCAGCCTAACGTAAACAGTATGGGCATGAAATGATTGAGGAAATTTGGTTTAGTAAGACTCCATTATTTCCATATCAGTGGCTTTCCCTTGCCTCTGATGGTCATGTAAAGCATCTACTACTCAGTCTAGGCGGTGCTATTTGTATTTTACTCCGTGAGCATTGTCCACTGAGGGTATAGAGAGGATGTTAGTTGCAAGTAGTATAAGAGGAAAAATAAGTACTGTTTGCTACTGGCATTGGCGAAAGTTGTGTGAAGTACTGAGGAGAGACTCTGGGCCTCATCCTCCCCATTTGCTGCCACTTGTGGTGATATGAAGAATAACTTCAGTATAGTTTGTATACGGGGCCACTTGTATTGGCATGCCACCTGCCTAAACGATCTCATTGTATTGGAACGCAAAATACAGCAACAGTAATCATGCTAAATGCATACACTTAGAGCTGACTATGTGCCACGTCCCCTTCTAAGTTGTTCATGTATTATTTCCTAAATTTATATTACCAAGATCCCAGTTAGGTAGATACTATTATTATTTATTTTGAGATTATTTTTTTAAGGTTCCTTATTTTGAGAGAGAGACAAAGAGAGAGAGAGAGAGACAGATTGTGGGGAAGGGAAGGTAGGGAGAGTGAGAAAGAGAGAGAGAGACAGAGAGAGAGAGAGACAGAATTCCAAGCAGGCTCCTTGCTGTCCACGTAGAGCCCGATGTGGGGCTTAATCACGTGAGCCTGAGATCATGTCCTGAGCAGAAATCAAAAGCAACACACTGAACCGACTGAGCCACTCAGGTGCCCCAGTAGGTGCTGTCATTACCTTCATTTTACAGATGCAAAGACTGAGACATGGAAGTATTAGGGAGTGTGCTCAAGGTCATAGAGCTCATAACCAGCAGAATTGGGAATTCAGACCCAGGCTTTCTGGCTCCTACTAGGATATTGCTTGTCAAACTCTTCCATGAAATATCTCGTTGTCACTGAAAATAGCATGTTCAGTTTCATAATCACGAGAATAGGAATGTCATTCACCTATGTGAATGTTGAAAATCATAGTTGATGTAGTGCTTGGAATATGAAAACAGAAATGTTTACCATAAGGTAATTTCCTATATTTCCTCCATTTGACCAGTAGATACATTTGTATGTTTATCTGATCATATATAATTTATAAACATTAACAACGTTATGTTTTTGTAAGAGAGTAAGTTTGTTTAACTATTCTGGAAGAGTATTGAAACATTTTCGGCTTTGTAGGCCACAGTCTCTGTTGTAGCAGCTGAACTCTTTTGTTATGACCTAAAAGTAGCCATCAATCAGTGTGTAGGGGAGAGTGTGGCTGGGTCCAATAAGATTTCAGTTACAGGGGCACTTGGGTGGCTTTGTTGGTTGAGCGTCCTGACTCTTAATTTCTGCTCAGGTCATGATCCCAAACTCCACATCATGAGACCGGTCATGAGACCGAGACCCACATCAGGCTTCACCCTGAGCTTGGAGCCTGCTTATGAGTTTCTCTGTCTCTCTCTATGACTCCCTTCCCCATTTGGGCGTTCTCTCTCTCTGTCTCTCTGTGCCCCACCAAGTAAAAAAAAATAATAATAATAATAACATTTGGTTACAAAAACAGGTGATGGTGTTTTACTAGATTGTCAGTAGTTAAAATTATTTTTTTTCTTTATTCTAGTTGCAAGAGGCAAAGGATCGAGAGGCAAAGGACATAAGATATGCGGAGAAGACGTAAGATCATATGCAAAAGTATAATTTAAACCTCACAGAAAATACCTTATTTATACAGCAGATAAGCAGTGTAGTACGAGAAATATACTTGTTATGCCAGTATATTATTGTTAAGCTGGATACAAATTCCAGCTTTGAGCTATTTTGAAAGGCAAAATTGGGGATATTATCTCTCTATTTTGCACCTTATCCACAAAACACGAGAAAAATGGCACAATTCCCAAATCTTCCTCTTGATACAATTTTAAGAATTTCTGTAAGACCCTCATTTGTTCAGATATTATATGGTATTGTTTTACACTTATGTGTGAGAATAATTATCTTAAGGTCTGCATTTTAGGCTAGAAGTGCAAAATGCCAGGGCAGAAGAAACCATCAAACAACAAGCGGCCCACATTCACAATCTTCCGAGCAACTTGTTAAAGACAAGTTTGGTAAGTTGGTCGCTTAATGTCTGTCCTACTGAAAAGGAATCTGTATTTCACTAGGAGTAGTACATAAGAATGTTTTGGATCACATGGAAAGGCTCACTTATCCAAATATTTGGTTGATATTGTTGCTATTTGCTACTAGCGATGGAATTTTCCTATAGAGATGAAATTGATTGAACTCATAATGATGTTTATAGTGAGATTTTCATAAAAACATTGTGAGAGTCTAAAAAAGCAACATTTTATATATACCACAGTGAGCATTTGGTTTAGTCCACCTTTTGGCTACTGTTAATAATGCTGCTGTGAACGTTGGCGTACGGATGTGTGAGAGTCCCTGTTAATATTTTTCAGCATGTTTCAAACTTCCGCACGCTTTGAGTGATCATGTCATCTTGAAATCTGACTTTCTCTTGTAGTCTCAACCCTTCAGTGAGAGTTTGAGAAGGGGTTATTTTAATGATGATTTGTTGTAATTTGTAATTACAAGTGTGCAATTTATTCTCTTCATCAAGAATGACTAGCAGGTCGTTATGCAAACGTCCTTCTCAAGGGAATGGACTTTTCTCTTTGTTGGATTTTGTAAAGGAAAAGAAACGCCAGTGAAAAAGGAGAAATGGCTGCTCTGTCAGGGTCTTACCTAGTAACATAGTGCTCCTACCATTGAAAGTTCAGAAACTCATTTTCTTTTTTCACTCACTTGAGTTAATCAGCCTTTCAGAGATTTCACAATTCAATCTCAGAAAAGACTAATGTGCCATTCAGGATTCTCATTTATTCATATGTCGTGAAACCCCAACTGTTTTCCAAGCAGAACAGTGAATGTCATCCCACTCTCACCCTCCTTTGTAGGATTCTCATTGTACATCCTAAGTGGGACCAATGAGGTAGATACACTGACCAACTCGTTTCTGTCAGTCGCAAAAGCTATATAATATACATGCAAGTTTCATTAGACAGCTATACCCGTCAGGGGAATTAGAACATTCTGTTGACTGGTCCTTTTTGTGGCTGAAGAGACATTGAAAATTATTTTCTTTTCTGGACGTCTTATAAATGAGTCACATAGTAACAGGGAACTTTTCATGTGAGTAACATGACTCTCTGTTGATCAGTCTTCTATGAATGAGAGTGCTAGGCGTTGTCCTGCTACTGTGTCCTACAGAAATCTTTAAGGTCTCAAAAACTAAAATTTGTAAGGATATCCGAAACTGATGAAGCTTATTAAAGAATAACGAGGGATTTTCTGTGTATCCCTATAGAAAGGAATTAAGGTTATGGCATGAAATTGTCTGCCACTTTAAGGTGTTCCCTATGAAACAAAAACTTAGATAGCTTTCAGCCAACTCAGTCCATTGCTCTGACCTTCTCTAGAAGGTCCTTATCTCCTGAATCCCCAACCAGAGGCTTCCTGGGTTGAGAAATTTTTTGGTGGGGCGGGGGGCGTTACTCTTTTTGTTGTATCTTTAGTTATATATATTTTTTAATTTGCATCCCAATTAGTTAGCATTTAGTGAAGCAATGATTTCAGGAGTAGATTCCTTAATGCCCCTTGCCCATTTAGCACATCCCCCCTCCCACAACCCCTCCAGCAACCCTCAGTTTTTTCTCCATATTTATGAGTCTCCTGTGTTTGTCCTCCTCCCTGTTTTTATATTATTTTTGTTTCCCTTCCCTTTTGTTCATCTGTTTTGTCTCTTAAAGTCCTCATACGAGAGCAGTTATATGATTTTTGTCTTTCTCCTACTAATTTCACTTAGCATAATACGCTCCAGTTCCATACACGTAGTTACAAATGGCAAGATTCCTTTTTTTTTGATTGCTGAGTAATACTCCATGGAATATATATATATATATATATATATATATATATATATATATATATCTCACATCTTCTTTTTTTATTTTTTTAACGTTTTACTCATTTTTGAGACAGGGAAGACAGAGCGTGAACAGGGGAGGGTCAGAGAGAGGGAGACACAGAATCTGAAACAGGCTCAAGGCTCCCTCCCAGCTGTCAGCACAGAGCCCAATGCGGGGCTCGAACCCACGAACCGTGAGATCGTGACCTGAGCCCAAGTCAGAAGCTTAACTGACTGAGCCACCCAGGAACCCCAAACATCTCCCTTTTAACGTGATTATTATCCATTTCTGTATCGTCTTTAAAGAACTAATCCATTCTTTTGCCCGTTTTTATATTGGATTGTCTTTTCATTATTGGAAGAGTTATTTAAATGTCCTACATGCAAATCCCTTAGTAGATATGGGATTTTCAGGTATTTTCCCCTGTTTAGTCACTTGCCTTTCACTTTCTTGATGGTGATATTTGAAGCATAGTACTTTTTAATTTTGATGAAGTAAACTTAATCTGCTTTTGTCTTTTGGTGTCATGTCTAAGAAATCATTGTCAAATCCAGTCATAAACATATACACATAAGCTTTTTTCTAAGAGTTTTATCATTTTAGCTCTTAGATTTTAAGTTAATTTTGTATATATGCTATGGGGTAGAGGTCTGATTTTATTGCTTTGCATGTGGATATCCATTTGCCCCAGTACCGTTTGTTACAAAGGCTAGTCTTATTCCATTTAATTGTCTGTCACCCTTGTGGAAAATCAGTTCACTATAATGTGAGAATTTATGTTTAGATTCTCAATGTTAATACATTGATCTATATGTCTGTCCTTATGCCAGTACCATAACAAATTTTATGAAAACTTTTTCCTAGTTATCTTGCAAATTACCAGTCACTTATGTAATAATAAAAAGTCAATGCAGTAGAACTAAACTTTGCTCCTATAGAGATTTTTGTTTCTTGAAGGACCCTTTTGCCAGCCTTTGCCTTGCTGACCCCATGACTCGATGTGAAGTCAGGCTCAAAAAGATAAAATGCTCTTTCTTTAGTGTGTTCAGACTTCTATTTATTTATTTGTTTAATTTATTTATTTATATTTATATATTTTTTAGAGCGGGCACAAGCAGGACGAGGGGGTGTGTAGGGAGAGAAAGAGAGAGAGAGAGAGAGAGAGAGAGAGAGAGAGAGACACGAGAGAATTTTAGCAGGCTTCACACTTAGTGTGGAGGCTGACAGGGGTCTTGATCCCATGACCTGGGATCATGACCTGAGAGGTTGAGGCAAACTTTTAGTGTCTCAGTCAGTGCTGCCCACTTTCATTTCCATCAAATCTTGGCCATAGGATCTTTTGACTCAGTCTACTAACATTTACTTCATTATATTTTATTATCTCATTATAATGCATAGACTCATCCATAGTTTTCACCATCTAGGAAGGAAAAGATTAACTCTAGGCTATTCCTCTTTCCTGTTAAGCAATCTTGCTAACCCATCATCTTGCAATTCACAATGGGATCCTCTTCTGACCTGGTTCTTGTGTGTAACACTGGTGTTAATCCTGTGCTTGGCACAGATCATACTTTCTTGGAAAACACAGCAGCCTGTTTCCCTTCTTTCACTTGAATAGAAAGATATGCTTAGCTATATGTTTTAGCTCAGCGTATAATTAATGGAATAAACATTATATCATTAAAACAATACAGCTGTACAAATTGCGGTAGTATTAAGTTGATTTATCAGAGACAAATACTAGATTGGTAATTTGAATGACAACAAACTTTTGAAGCCAACTTGTATGATATGGAGAAGCATTGTGGGACAACACAAAGATGAAGTGATCTTACCTTCCCACACAAACAAGGTTGAAGTAAGGTAAAGGAGAATGTGGAGTTAATTTAAGTAGTGCTAAAGGACAATACATTTGTTTTGCTACTGAAAAGATGAAAAATGATTCCATGACATTCTCTTTATTTCCTCACTGAGGAAAGGAGAATGAAGATTGAGTATTCAATGGATTAAAAAATACTCAAAGCTTCCTATTTCCTTTCATTGAAATCAGACCAAAGGCCCAATTTTGGTTATCAAATTGACTCTTTCTAGTTTTTCAACTATTGTGCTTCAAATTGTAGGTCTCTGTGCTTCTACCTTAACCTGAGGGGACATTCTAAAGAGGCATTCCTGTCTACTTGTAAGAATTGTTGGAATTGAAGGGAATCTTAGAAAAAGATCTTAGAGACAGGAAGAAGGCAGAGGAGTAGGAGGACTCTAGGCTTGCCTCATCCCACGAATACAACTAGATAACAATCAGCTCACCCTAAAAACCCCAGAAATCGACCTGAAGACTGACAGAACAAACTCCACAACAAAAGGGAGAGAAGAGGCCACATCAAAGAAGGTCCTTGATGCAGAAATGTCGTCTAGAAGAGAAACAGATCCTGGGTTCTGCAGAGGGGAGGGAGTCGAGGTTGTGGGTAAGGGTGAGAGAGAGAAATGCACAGGGGAACGCACAAAGAGAACATTTCCCCATAGCCACTGGCTTGGAAAACAAGAGGGCCTGCATTTCGTGAGTTCTTGCAACCAGTAGTGTGTAAAGTCTGGAGTTTTCAAGGGCATCCGATTTAGCTGGTTTAGAGCCCTGAGGTACTCCACTGCTCATGGACAGAGGGCAGGCAAACAACGTGGGAGCATATAGCGTGGGTACAGTGGTCTGAAGAGTGCCTGGGGCACACAGTGGGGAGATTAGTTGCTCTTCTCAGAGCATGTCCCTCAGGGGCAAAGTTCAGAGAGACCTGTCTGTAGGAACAAAGCCGCTGGCTGGCACCAACTCCTTCTCCTGCCCCTCACCACAAACATAAAGCCACCTGCAGGAAGCAGTGCATTGCTAACACTGGTTACCTAACTTGCTTACACCAAACACCACCCCCTTGCACTCTGGTGGAACTACCTTTCTCAATCACTCTTGCTTGAGTCCCAGCACAGCAGACCCCTCCCCCAGAAGACCAGGACAAATGCCTGCCCACACCACATCTCCCAACCAGAGAGCTTCCCTTGGCCTCAGTTCCAGTAGAGGTGGTGACAGGTCTCATTTCATAAGCAGACCAGAGCACACCTAGTTAAAACCCGCTACATTCAGGCCAGGGACCAAACACTCACCAGACCAGGCAAGGAGAGCCTCTGCAGACGACTGGCCTAAAGGATAGCATAGCCAGAACACAAGAGCAGAACACATGCAGCACACACTGGTGACACTGCCTGAAGTGCTAGACCCTGGGCATTACACGACGTCTTTTTCCTAAGTCCATTACTTTCGGGAGCAGGTGACATAACTGGCTTCTCTAACACACAGAAGCTGGCAGATACTTAGACAAAAGGAAAAGACAGAAGCATTTATCCCAAATGAAAGGACAGGATAAGGCCGTGGCCAGAGACCTAAATGGGACAGATGTAAATAACACGCCTAATGGAGAATTTAAAACCATGATCATAAGGATATTCACTGGACTTGAGAAAAGAATGGAAGACATCCGAGAGACCCTTACCACAGACATAAAAGAGTTGAAGAATCAGAGATGAAGAGTGCAGTAAAAATTAACAGCAAGCTGGAAGAAGCAGAGGAACAAATTAATGACCTAGAAGACAGAGTAATGGAAAGCAGTGAAGCTGAAGAAGACAAAGAAGAATTATCCAATGCAAGAATAGACTTAAGGCACTCGGTGACTCCGTCAAATGTAAGAACATTCATATGATAGGAGTCCCAGAAGAAGAAGACAGAGAGAAGGGGACAGATAACTGATTTGAAGACACAATAACTGAAAAATTCCATAATGTGGAGAAGAAAACAGACATCCAGATCCAGGAGGCACAGAGAACTTCCATCAAAATCAACACCCAAGACATATTGTAATTAAATTTGCAAAATATACTGCTAACATCTTTTTTTTTAGTGTTTTGTTTTTGCTTTTGTTTTTTTTTTTTTTTATTTCCGTGACAAAACGCAGACACAAGCAGGGGAGTGGCAGAGAGAGAGACAGAGTGAGAGAGAGAGAGAGAGAGAGAGAGAGAATCCCAGGCACTCTGTGCTGTCAGCGCAGAGCCCACTGGAGGGCTTAAACGCACGAACTGCAAGGTCACCACTTGAGCTAAGATCAAGTCATGCTTCACAGACTGAGCCACGAAGGCGCCCCACTGCTACAAATCTTAAAAGCAGCAAAATAAGACATTCACTTCCAAGGGAAAACCCACAAGGCTAGCAGGAGATTTTTCAACAGAAACTTTGCAAGGCAGAAGGAAATGGCATGATATATTCAAAGTGCTGAATGAGAAGAATCTGCAGCCAAATATACTCTATCCAGTAAGGCTATCATTCATAATAGAAGGAGAGATAAAGAATTTCTCAAACAAAAATGGAAGGAGTTTGTGACCACTAAATCAGCCTGTAAGAAATATTATCGGGGACTCTGAGTGGAAAGGAGAGATCAAAAGTGACAGTATAAAGGCAGGAAATGTAAAAGCAGTAAAAAAATGTATGTTTCTGTAAAAAAAAAAAATCTTCAAGGAATGCCCCAAAAAAGGATGTACAATATAATAGCTTATCAAAACATGGGGAGGAGAAAAAAAATGAGCTCTAACTTAAGTGACCATCAACTTAATATAGACTGCTACACGCAGAAGAGGTGATATACAAATTAATGCTTATCATATACCAAAACCCACTAATAACCATGCAAAGAATAAAGAGAAAGAAATCCAAATATATCATGAAAGCAAATTAGAAAGACATCAAAGGGAGAAAAAGAATAAAGGATTTGAGAAAATCTCCAGAAACAACCACAAAACAAGTAGTAAAATGACAATAAATACATACCTGTCAATAATTACTTTGGATATAAATGGAATAAACACTCCAACCAAAAGACCTAGGGTGACAGGATGGATTAAAAAACAAGACCCATCTGTATGCTGCCTGTAAAAGCCTCATTTTAGACATAAAGGCACCTGCAGATTGAAAGTGAGGGGATGCTTGCACTGTTGGTGGTAATGCAAACTGGTGCAGCCCCTCTGGAAAACAGTGCGTACGTTCCTCAAAACAATTGAAAATCAAACTACCCTACGACCCCTCAATAGCACTACTGGGAATTTATGCAAAGGATACAGGAGTGCTGATTCATAGGGGCACATGTACTCCAGTGTCTATAGCAGTGCTTTCAACAATAGCCAAATTCTGGAAAAAGCCTAAATGCCCATCAACTGATAAATGGATAAAGAGATGTGGTTTATATATACACTGAAATACTACCTGGCAAGGAGAAAGAGTGAAATCGTGCTATCTCTTGCAATATGGATGGAACTAGAAGGTATTATGCTACATGAAATAAGTCACCGAAAGACAGATATCATATGTTTTTGCTCCTATGTGGAACTTGAGAAATGTAACAGAAGACGGTGGGGGAAGGGAAGGGGAAAAATAGTTACAAACAGAGAAGGAGAGGGGCAAACCTTAGGAGACTCTCGAATGTAGAGAACAAATAGAGGGTTGATGGGGGGCGGTGGGTAAGAAGGGAAAGTGGGTGGTGGGCATTGAGGAGGGCACTTTTTGGGATGAGCCCTGGGTGTTGTCTATAAGTGATGAACCACGGGAATCTACTCCCAAAACCAAGAGCACACTATACACACTGTATATTAGCCAAGTTGACAATAAATTCTATTAAAAAAAATGAAAGCGAGGGGATGGAGAAAAATTTATCACGTTAAAAGAAAAAATAGTGATACTTTTGTTAGACAAAAGAGTCCTTAAAACAAAGACTGTGGGGCACCTGGGTGCCTCAGTCATTTGAGCGACTGACTAGGTCTTGGCTCAGGTCATGATCTTATGCTGGTGGCTTTGAGCCCCATGTTGGGTTCCAGGCTGACAGCATGGAGGCTGCTTGAAATTTTCTCTCCCCCTTTCTATGTCCCTCCCCAACTCTGTCTCCCTCGAAATAAATAAACCAAAAACAAAGACTGTAGCAAGAGCCAAAGAATGCTACTGTACCATAATAAAGGGTACAATCCAATAGGAAGATCTAACAATTGTAAATATTTATGCACCCACCATGAGAGCACTCAAGTACATAAAACAATAACCAACATAAAGGAACTAATTGATAATAAGACAGTAATAGGGTACTTTAACACCCCATTTACATCAACATATCTTAACAAAAAAATCACCAAAAAATACATCTTAACAGAAAATCACCAAAGAAACAATGGCTTTGAGCCATACGAGAAAGACAGATATCATATGTGTTCACTCTTATGTGGATCCTGAGAAACTTAACAGGAATCCATGGGGGAGGGGAAGGAAAAAAAAAGATGTTAGTGTGGAAGAGAGCCAAAGCATAAGACACTCTTAAAAACTGAGAACAAACTGAGGGCTGATGGGGGTGGGAGGGAGTGGAGGGTGGGTGATGGGTATTGAGGAGGGCACCTGTTGAGATGAGCACTGAGTGTTGTATGGAAACCAATTTGACAATAAATTTCATATATTTAATAAAAAAAAAAAAAGAAACAATGGCTTTGAATGACAGAGTGGACCAGATTGGATTTAAGAGATTTTTTTCAGAACGTTCCATCTTAAAACAGAATACACGTTGTTTTCAACTATACATGGACTATTCTCAAGAATGGATAAAAAAAAAAGGCCTTAATTATTAAAAACAATACATGCAGGTTAAATAACGTGGTACTACACTGCAATGGGTTAAGCAAGAGATACAAGAAGAAACTTAAAAAAAATACGTGTATACAAATGGAAATGAAAAAAAAAACAAAAAAAAACAATGGTCTGAAACCTTTGAGATCCTGCAAAAGTGGTCCTAAGAGGGAAGTACATAGCAATATAAGCCTACTTCAAGGGGCAAGAAAAATTTCAAACAACCTAACCTTACACCTAAAGGAGCTAGAAAAAGAACAACAAATGAAGCCTGAAGCCAACAGAAGAAAGCAAGTAATAATGATGAGAGCAGGGGGCCCTTGGGTGGCTTAACTGGTTAAGTGTCTGACTCTCGATTTTGGCTCAGGTCATGATCTCACAGTTGCGAGATCGAGCCCCATGTTAGGCTCTCTGCTGGCAGCATGGAACCTGTCTGGGATTCTCTCTTTCCTTCTCTCTCTCACTCTCTCTCTCTGCCCATCCCCCACTCATGTGTGGTCTTTCTCAAAATAAAATTAAAAAAAGAAATTAAAGCAGAAATGAATGATAGACAAACAAAAAACAGATAATACTAGAACAAATCAATGAAACCTAGAGCTGGTTCTTTGTAAAAATTAATAAAACTGATAAGTTGTTAGCCAGAGTAATCAACAAGAAAATAGAAAAAAACAAAATAAATGAAACCACAAATATGAGACTAGAAATAAGAACCAACACCACAGAAATACAAACATTTATGAGAGAATATTGTGGAAAAATGTATGCCAACAAGTTGGACAACTTAGAAGAATTGAATAAATTCCTGGAAATATATAACTTACCAAAGTAAAACAAGAAGAAATAGAAACTTTGAAAAAAAATCAATAACCAGCAAGGAAACTGAATCAGGAATCAAAAAACTCTCAACAAACACAAGTCTAGGACCAGATGAATTCAGACGTAAATTTTAACATGTAAAGAAGAGCTAATACAAAAAAAAAAAAAATTTAACCTGTCCTTTTCAAATTGTTCCAGAAAAACATAAAAGGAAGGGAAACTTCCAAATTTATTCTATGCCAGCTTTACCGTGATACCAAAACCAGATAAAGACACCACAGAGAGAATTACAGGCCAGCATCTCTGATGAACATGCAAAAATCTTCAACAAAATAAGCAAACTGATTCCAACAATACATTAAAAAATCATTCACCAGGGGCAGAGGCAGCTGGGTGGCTTAGTGAGGTAAGCATCCAATTTCAGCTCAGGTTATGATCTCATGGTCCGTCGGTTTGAGCCCAGTGTCAGGCTCTGTTGACAGCTTGGACCCTGGAGCCTATTTCAGATTCTGTATTTCCCTCTCTCTCTGTCCCTCCCCTGCTTGTGCTCCTTCTCCAAAATAAATAAACATTAAAAAAATCATTCTATCATTCACTGTAACCAAATGGGATTTATCCCTGGTTTGCAGGGGTGGTTCAATATTTGCAAATCAATGAATGTGATACCTCCTATTAATTTTCAAAAAAGCATAAAGTCATATCATTGCAATAGATGCAGAAAAAGAATTTGACAAACTATAACATCCATTCATGATATAAACTTCAACAAAGTAGGCTTAGAGGAACCATACCTCAACATAATAAAGGCCATATATGGAAAATGAGCAGTTAATATGATCCTAGCTGGGGAAAAACTGAGAGAAAAACTTCTTAGATCTTGCTTCTAGTTATCTGCTTCTTCTCATTAGCACCATTGGTTGTTAATAAATTAATCTTAACATTTATTACATCCTACTTTAATGGAGACCAATTTCTCCTATACAAGTTTATGTATCTTATCTCTTTTTTTTAATCCACATTTCAATTTATCGTTTTTGTTTTTTTCTTAACACACTCCCCAAAGGTTAGATTTCTTTTGTTCACAAATCTGTTAGGAAAAGTGTGGCCAGGACAGCTAGTCTCTGCCCCGCTCAGCTTCAGGTGGGGCAACTGAAAGGTTTGGGGTTGGATCCATTTGAAGATTTGTTCACTAACGTCTGGTGGTTGGTGCTGGCTGTTGTCTGGGACTTCAGTTCAGGAGGCAGCAGAAACACTTAAACTGACACACCTAGACTCTCTTTGTGGCCTAGGCTTCCTCACTAGACGGGGAGCTAGATTCCAAGTTAGCAGCCTGAGATACAGAGCAAGGCAGAATCGCGTTTTGTCACCTAGACTTGGAATACACACAGGATCATAGTCACATATTCTGTTCATTAGGAGCAAGTCACTAAGGTTGTTCCATGGTCTTTTTTTTTAGTGGAATTAATATTTAAAACCTATGGACACCTTTAAAAAGCAGTATACTTTACCCACTGGCCACAAATGTTTGTATTCCTCCCACCTGAAAAATACATTCACTCCCCTCCCCCTCCAATACCTCCTGCAAGTCTCAGTTATCATGGCATCAGGTTCAGGGCTTGAGTCCAAGATCTGACCATCTTAATCGGGTGCAGTGGGGATAAGCTGCCTGGGTTATGGTATCTCAAATATAGCCTCTTCAGTGCAAGGGTTCTCAATGTGAGGACTTGAGAATGAAAGAGACAGTGATTTACCACTCACAAATGCAACATTCTAGTCAACTGCTGAGGACTCACCCATTCAGAAAAAGAAGATGGGAAGCACCCTAGTCCACAAGAGTTTTGAAATATAGCCTGATGCATGTTGTCAGTTCTTAAGATAGGACTTAGTCCTAACCACGGGAATACTTTCTCCATGTCTCTTCCCTTTCTTTACTCTTTGAGCTCTTGGTTCCTTCCTTTTCATAAGGAATGACCTGTATTTGCAGCTGTTTTTTCATCCTGCTTCCTCCCTGTGGGACTTGTAAGACCCAAAGGCCTCTTTTCATTTTGCACTATTTGGTCTCTTTTAGTCCAAGGTAGCAAATAGTATGTTTGCTACTATAAATCTCTTACCTTTTTTAGTTTTCTGTAAATATTACTGGATTTCATGCCGTGTTTTAGCAAAGCGACCCTCCCAAGTCCTTTTGAGATAAGCTTTTCGCTTCAGGTTTCCTGTGAAGCTCTTATAGGACAATGCCTTTAAAATTCGTCTACTCTTGGGGCTCCTGTCTGGCTCAGTTGGTAGAGCATGTGACACTTGATCTCTGGGTGCTGAGTTTAAGCCCCATGTCGGGTATGGAACCCACTTAAAAAAAAATCTTATACTCTTAAGATCCTTAAAGAAATTGGAGGCATACCTTAAATCTTTCTGTTTTCCTGGTAGCACCCTGGAGTTTCTCTTAACCCAAAAAGCCATTTCTTTATTTTAGCATTATTTGACAGTTCAACATGTAGAGAGGCTGTAAATGAGAAACAGATACTTGAACCCAGTAAGTCCTGGTTCCTTTCAGTTGCATAGTCTTTCTTTAGTTTCTCTTTCCTATCCGTTTTACTTTCAGGTATTTTGTAGCATGACTTCCCTTTCCTCCAGTGTCATTTTCTTCACTTGCTTAGAAACCCTTGCTGTCAGCCTCTTCACAGGCCATCAGGTTTCCACTAAGAGTCTTGTGGAGGCCCTTTTTGGGTCTCATTCTTACGCTTTTCTACATCTTTCCAGGTTCCACCTACCTCCTGGTTCAAAGGAAGTTTAGTTTTAGGTTTTTTTGAATAGCAGCACACCATTTTTAGTATCAGTATCTGTGGTAGCAATTTACTGCTGCATTATAGGCTACCTCAACACCTGGAAGTTCAAAACAGCATTTATCTTGTTCACCAATCTTTAGGCACAGCAGAGTAGGGCAACTCATTTCTTCTTCTTTTGGCATCAGCTGGCATAACTGGAAGCTGGAGACTAGAATCATCTAAAGGCTTGTTCATGCACGTGTTTGGCTGTTGAGGCTGGCCTTTGGCTAGGACGTTGGCTAGTCTCAGCTGGAGTATCTACATGAAGACTCACTAGGTAGCCTGGGATTCCTCGCCACGTGGTGGCTGCGTTCTAAGGGTGAGCTTCCCTAGAGAAAGAAAGTCAGATGGGAGCTGTATCACATTTTCTAAGCTGGCCTTAAAAATCACAGCAGTTCTGCATATTCTGTTCACTAGAAACCAGTTACTGAAGCCAGCATATATTTAAGGGCAGGGATTTTCACAGAAGTATCAACGAATTTATAAAACCACCACATCCACTCACCTTGTCTTACCAATCATATAGAATGGATGGAAGTCGTTCCCAACTCAGCATCACTGAAACTCCAGCCAGTTTTGTTGTTGTGGTTGTTTTTGTTTAGTATGATCTCTTATTTTCTAGAAAGTAACAAAGGATTACAAGATAACAGTATTGAATTAAATTTTTTTTTAGCCTCAAAAAAGTATGTGGATCATCCAATTAAAGTTTTATACTGGGAGATGTGATTTCTTAACACATCCCAGAGAACCATTTCTCCTGGGAATGCAGTTCAAATTAGCATAAAACATTTGCAGTTCAGAAACAGGCCGTGGCATTAGAAGCCTTACTTATAGATTCATGAATTAGAGTCTTATTTCCAGAGTCTTATCTTGGGACGTATTTTTTGACTTGGGCATACATAAGTCAATACGATATTGCTAAAACTTCTTTAAAAGTTATGGAGTGTTAAGATGGGGGAAGGGCTAAGAGACTTTCTCCTAAGAGGGGACTTATTTTATGAAAGAAAGATATGAAAAAATCATAGAAAAAATAAAAGTATAGAATCAAGTGCAAATGTTGTGTACTAAAGAGAATGATAGCAAAGATCTATTTCAGTAACACCTGATGTCTTTAACGTGTCTCTTGATTTTCTGACTTGTTTAAGGTTCCACATTCTAAGACAGGTAACATTTTATTGCAAATGAGTTTATTTAAAAATTTGAGTGCCTGGCTGGCTCAGTTACTCTTGATCTTGAGATTGTGAGCCTCACACTGGGTGTAGAGATTACTTAAAATCTGAAAAAAAAATGTTCATAGTAGTTTTGAGTTAGACTCTTTTCATTCCCTTCCAAACTATAGTGCTTTATTCATGCAGGCTGATGTCCTTACAACAGAACTGGAAACTACATCTTCAAAATATCTACACCTGGATGCAAAAAATCAAGTTCTTCAAGAGTCATTATCAATGAAAGCTTTCAAAGAAGAATGTGAAAAACTAGAGAGCAACAACAAGAAGTTACAGCAAGAAGTAGTAAAATTGAAACAATTTATGGAAATGAATATGGTACAACGCAGTCAAGTGGAGCAGTATAAACAGGAGATTGAAGAAAGAGCACGACTGGACATAGTAGAAAAATTACACGAAGTCAACCTGTTTTTACAGGTTAATTGATTGATCTGTAATGTGCTTTAACTCATTTTACTGGAAATTACATTTTGGATAGATGTATTGTAGGGGTTTCCTCTACTTGCTTTATGGTAGTTTGTAGATTTCTGGAGGCATTTGTTCCACCCTTTAAAGATTTCAGTTTTCATCATTATTCCTACTAAATCGAGAGGATAAGAAAAAATGATGATTTAAACAACTAGTCTCACTATGAAGAGGAAAAGAAAAATTATGATTTCAAAATTGCACTGTACTTGGATTATTCTTAAGTTTATTGTTGACCTTTAAAATTTTCTCATTGATTCTATTATTTGAATTATCAGATTGCGTGAATACTAATACAGGAATGTTTGAACTTTAATTTTATAAATCATGTTTAATTCAGTTGACATTGATGATAGATATTGTACACTTGAGCTTTTTTTCATTTAAAATTTCTCTCTGAAACATTGACTCAGAACTAAAGGAAACAGGTATAATTAATTATTCAGATTATACCTATTTTGAAACTATCGTGTTAATTTTTTTTTCATTAGGCACAAGCAGCAGCTCGACAAAACTTGGACCAGTTAAGAGAAAATAACCATGCTTCAATGAGAAATCAAATGGAACTTAGAATTAAAGATCTGGAATCTCAGGTCTCTACAATGAAGACTTCTCCAGATTCTACTAAAACAGAGTTGGAAACCTACAGGCAACTCTACCTAGAAGAATTAAAACTTACAACGTCCTTGAGAAACAAGCTGAACAGGTAAGTCAAAACAGAATCATAGACAAGAAATTTAGCTCATTAATTTGCCTCTAAAGCATAATTTCTGTGGAGCCAAGATCATGAGATGAGTAGGAAGTGAAAGCCAACTAGATCGTGTTATTTTGGAAAATGAGGTTTCTAAGTGAACTTACCTTTGAAATGTTAGTCCAGGACAGTTTGCATCCCTCTTCTTTTTTTTCAGTTTTACAGGACCTCTTCCCCCCCCCCACCCCCGCACCCCCCCCCCGTATATTTTCCATTGATCAGATCTGCTAGTCTTTAAGTGCATTGTTCGAAGCTTTCTCATTTAGAAGCGTATTATTATAAAATTGCTTGTCAGAATTACCCTAAATAGAAATGTCGGTGAGTTTCTTTTTGGAAGATTACATCTTTAACCTAAAAGGCCAAGTACTACTACTACTCATCCTGGCAGCTTGGTACATTTATTCTCTTGATTGTGACCTTTGGTATGATTACTAGAGTGGGCCTTGAGAAAAACTATCCTTTATGCTTTTTTCTACTTTACATAAAGGCATCCAGGTGAAATACAGAAAGACTCACACAGGGCTGAAGGGTAGTATAATTCCCAAAGTGGCTAAAAGAGCACCATGGTGGGAGGGAGGCATGTGGAAGACTGAAGACAGAAAGGGCAGATTCTGCCTCCAGTGCCTTGGTAACTGTTATGAGCTAATTGCCTCGGTAGCTGTTTTAGTTCTTTCTGATCACACGTCTGTCATCTACTATCTCCCCTAGAGATTGTTGGTCTCAATGATTCCTCAGTGTCAAATGCTCAGTTTCTTTGAGATAATGAGTGAAATGTACAAGAGTGGTGAAAGCAAACGCTTGAAAATGTCTTTGAGGGATGGTTTAGTTTTACATCTGTAAACAGGTTTACTAAATATAAGTATGTATATATAATGGCATCCTAAAGGATCCTGTCAGTACAGCCATTCCAGAAGACAGCAAGTATTATTTGTTAACCCATGTACATCACTGATAGCCACTTCTCTCCCTTCCCTAACTTGAATTGTTAGTTAGGAATGCCCCTGGAAACACAAGTATTTCTTTAGAACAATTTTAAAAGTATAATTTTAGATACTAGGTGTGCTCCGTCACATGTTCAGTGTTAAAACACTGTTCAATGGCAAATGCTATTTACTATTATGGAAACCTAAAAAAAAAATGTATGTCATTTAGGAATGATTTAGGGAAAAAGAAAATGTATTTGTGTTTTTTAATCTTCACAGGGCTAAGGAGAGACTGTCAGAGAGCAATACAAATTTTCTTGTGGAGAGACAGCAGCACCAAACTTTACTCAGGACCCTTACTATGAGCCCAGGCCTGGAACCACCTTATTGTGGACATTTTGAAAATAATTTAGTGCTCAATGGAAACCTTACTCCAAGAGGAAACTTAGTGATTCCTACCTTAAACCCACGGCCGTCATATGACGACAGGGAGGCTTCCTTGTGGAAGGTTAGTTATATTATCTGTTTAGTTTGGGTTTCAGATATCTGATGTTGTTCTTTTAATTTGGCAAAATTCTGAGTTGTTTAAGTAACTAGCACATACGAGATAAAAGTCAGCATTATATGTGCTAAGAAAGAACTGAGGTAAATTTTATATATATATATATATAATATATATAATATATTCATATAATATTAATATAATTTTAATATAATAAAATATAATATATTATAATATATAATATATAATATTTAATATAATATTAACATTAATATATAATGTTAATTATATAATATTAATATATTAATATATTATATATATATATATATATATATATATATATATTAGTCCCTTGATCTCTCATTTCTAAGAGATACTTATTTTTATTTTGTTTCAGTGAGAGAATGAGTGAGTGCATGCCGGGGAGGGGCAAAAGGAGAGGGAGAAAGAGAATCCCAAGCAGGTTTCATGCTCAGCACAGAGCCGAATGTGGGGCTCAGTCTCAAAACCATGAGATCATGACCTGAGTCAAAATCAAGATTTGGACACTAAAAACAACTGAGCCACCCAGGTGTGCCACAAGAGACACCTAGCATTAACTGTATTCAGTAAATATAACTAAACTTACCCATTTTAAATTTCTTGAAAAGCTTTCATTTAAATTTGATTTTAGAAAGTAAATGTTATTGCCTGGTAACCACGGGTACACTTAGATGCTTAGACTTATTTTCAGTTGGCAGTGGTTCATTAACATTTGAAAGTTTTGCTATAATCCAGTCTGTCCGCCCCTGTATGTCAGTGAATGATCATCCTCCAAACCCTTAACGACATATGAATGTTTACTATTTAAAAGAATCCATGAGGGTGCCTGGGTGGCTCAGTCAGTTCAGCGTCTAACTCTTGATCTCAGCTCAGGTTTTGATCTCAGGGTCATGAGTTCAAGTCCTGCATTGGGCTCTATGCTAAGCATGGAGGCTACTCTAAAAAAAAAGAAAAAAAAAGAATCCATGGTAAGTCCTTTTTATGAATTAAATCAACTTGTAACACTAAAAAGGTTAATTTCTCTTTTAAGTTAAAAGTGGTGCTATTTTCTTACATGAGAATACATCTTTAATTGCTTTCTTATTTATGTCACTCTTTTTTCTTTTTCCTTTTTTTTGACTTATACCACCTTTGTTTCCATTTTTATAAAATATCTTGATGAGTGATTGTAGAGCATTTTACAAATAGCTAAATCAAGCAAATATTTGAATTTTTAAAATGAAGCTTTTATTTCTTCAAATGAGTTCTTTGCCCCTTTGTCTTTTCTTTTTCTGGAACCCCTTGAATGCAAGTATTATTACACTGAATGTTGTCGCACAAGTCCCTTAACCTAGCCTCATTTTTAAAATTCTTTTTTCTTTTTGTTTTTTCACTTGAATGATTTCTACTACCCTGTCTTGCAAATTGTTGATCTGTTCTTCTGCATCTTCTTATCTGCTGTTGATTCCCTCTAGTGTATTTGTCATTTCTGTTATTGTATCCTTCAGCTCTGGTTGGTTCTTTTTTATATTTTCTATCTCCTTCTGATGTTATCACTGGATCCATTCTTTCTTCTCCCGAGTTCACTGAGCATCTTTATGACCGTTACCTTGAACTCTTTATGAGGTACATTACTTATCTCTGTTTCACTTAGTTTTTTTTTTTCTTAGGTTTTGTCATGTTCTTTCATTTGGAATGTACTCCTCTGTGTCCTCAGTTTGTCTGGCTTTCTATGTTTGTTCCTAAAATGGTTCCTTTCAACTTTTTCTCTCTTTCGAGCGAGCGATGCTTTTGAACAATGTACATTAATTATGAAGTCAAGGAAGAAGAGAATGTTTCTGTAAGTGCTGTCTAGTCATTTTTCTCGGTGGAGCTGTGACAGGTGACACTGGGTAGGCAGCAAGTAACCCTGCTCTTCTCTTTCTAAATTCAGAACACAGGAGACAGGGAGTTGGAGAGAAACTTAGTAGCTTTATTACTAATAAACACTAACAAACTGGAGGATATGATTTAGGTTATGTTAGCCACTTTGGGATTCCTCCCAAATTGGGCACTTCCCCACACAGTTGTAAATTGAGGAAACAGATGCTTGACCCCCACCCCGGGGGCTGGGTGCTTACCACAGAGCTGAGAGCAGACCCAAATTCATGTTACTGTGGGCAGGCACATCTTTTCAAAGAGGAGATCCAGAAACACAGAAGCATTGCTTAGCTCCTTCTCCCAAATTCACCTGTTAGGTAAGTCTCCCTTCCCCTCGGGAGGGAGACAGAGATAAGTCCACATGTGAGAAGTGAAGGTTCACCTATAATTTCCGACTGGATTTAAATTATAAATAAAGTGAAGTGTGTCTTTTGTACATACAACGAATGATGAGAGGTTAGACAGAAGCATGCTAGAAGGGAAAGAGAAATCTGTGTTGGGTTTTAAATTTTGCTATAAATAACCACACCATGGGTTCACTCATTTGTTGATTGATTTTGATAAAACAAATTTTCTTTGGAAGGAATAAATAATGCTTTCAGGAAGAATTTCCTCAGTTTCAGCTTGCTTGCTTCACCTAAAGATCTTCTCTTTCAAGTTCTCTGTCCTGTGGCTTAAAAAAGTTGTGCTTGGGGTGCCTGGGTGCCTCAGTCGGTTAAACGGCCGACTTTGGCTCAGGTCATGATCTTGCGGTCCGTGAGTTTGAGCCCCGCATCGGGCTCGGTGCTGACAGCTCAGAGCCTGGAGCCTGTTTCAGATTCTGTGTCTCCCTCTCTCTGACCCTCCCCCGTTCATGCTCTTTCTCTGTCTCAAAAATAAATAAACATTAAAAAAAATTTAAAAAAAAAATTAAAAAGTTGTGCTTAAAAATTGACGGCTACTAAAAGGAGTTAACATAATTTCTGTTCCTTTATTTTCATTCATGACTTTAAAATTTGTAATTTAGAGAGCTACTATTGTGTGCCTCATACCTAAGCATTACTGAGCCACATGGCAAAGTTTTATGTATTCATTTTCTCTGAATTATACTTAAAATACACGTATTTTTCCTGACTATGAGGAAGTAACTGGCATAGAACTGTAGGCTTGGTAAGACCACAAGTGTATTCCTGGTCTGCATCTAGTTGGTTTCATGATCTCAGGCAAGGTACACTCTCTCTGAGCCCTTTTTGTCTATTACGCAAAATTCGGGATTTTGACTAAATTAGTGACATTTATATCTTCAAAATAATTTTTTTTCAAACAATAGAACGTAGTTTTTTTTTTTTTGCATTAAACTGTATTGTGTAAAACAGAGAGAAGTAGAGCTGTCTAACTAAAGGAGAGATGGAGACTACGCCTGTGACTTCCTTGTCCCTCAATCCTGCAGTGTCCCCAACCGAACCTTAGATTTCTATGGGCCATATTTGTATGTTAACAGTTAATGGGAAAATCCTTCTAATTAAAAATCCTTTAAAAATGTTCTTTGAATTAAAATTTGCTGAGATATAGTTATTCTGTGTATAATTTTCTCACCCTCTTATATTTCTGATCAATGGAAAGGCATACACAAAAGTACACATGTGTTCTTATTCATGGACTTGAAAGCTATTTTCACTATCGAAACACAGTTTTTACCTAGATATAAACATAAAGGTCACAGAGGTAAATATTTAGGAAAAGAGCTTTTGGGGAAAAGATGCAACATTACCTTGGTAGCTCCTTAAGTCACGTCATATAAAAAACGTGGTTTATATCTTATATCGTATTTATTAATGGTAATATAAAATTGTTTGAATACAGCCTTCCCCCATCATCTGGTATTGAGTAATTAGTTTTATAAGTCTGGTATAGTCATGTTGTCCCATTCATTTTATAAGGCCTGAATATAATGCTATTGTCAAAAAAGTGTTATGGTTCCTCAAAAACTTAAAAATAGATATTCATTAATTCCACTGCTGCGTATTTACCCAAAGAAAATGAAAACACTAATTTGAAAAGCTGTATGCATCCCTATGTTTATGGAAATATTGTTTGCGATAACCAAAATAGGGAAGCAAACTAAGTGTCCATGGAGAGATGAACGGATAAAGACAATGTGTAATATGTATACAATGAAATATAGCTCAGCTATCAAAAAGAATGAGATCTTGCCATTTGTGACAACATTGATAGACGTAGAGGGTATTATGCGAGGTGAAATAAATCGCAGAAAGACAAATAAATAACATCTGATTTCACTTACATGTGGAATATAAAAAAAACAAAACAAGTGAACAAACAGAATCATAACTACAGAGGACAAATTGGTGGTTGCTAGAGGTGCGGTGGGTAGAGAGGTATGGGCAAAATAGATGAAGGGGAGTAAGAGGTACAAATTCCAGTTGTAAAGTAAATAAGTCACAGGAATGAAGAATACAGCATATGGAATGTCGTCAATAATATTGTATTAATGTTGTATGGTGACAGAGGGTAACTACATGTACGGTAGCAAGCATAGCATAGTGTATCCCATTGTCCAATCTGAATTTGTATACTGAAAAACTAGTGTAACATTGTATGCCAACTATACTTCAATTAAAAAAAAGGTATTAGGGAAAACAGTCTCTGAAAATATTGGGAAGCATGTCAGCCAAAACATTTGTCCTCACACCTAAATTTGTAAAGACATTGGAATCCTTATCACCACAGTGTTGATTATGTCCTGTACACTACTTTGGAGCTCGTTTGGGGCATTCAGGGAGAGGCTACCTTGTCTAAGAAAGATCTAAATAAGTACATTCTAGACAGGAACAGTTGTAATATACAGTTGACCTTTGACCAACATGGTTTTGAACTGTGTGGGTCTACTTTACTTACACATGGATTATTTTTGGATACTCTACAGTACTCTAAGTGTATTTCCTCTTCCTTCCGTTTTTCTCAATGTCATTTTTTGCCCTAGCTTATTCTACTGTACAAAACATGTATGAATCGACTGTTTATTTTACCGGTAAGGCTTACGGTCAAGAGTAGACTATTAGTAATTAAGTTTTGGGGGGATGAAAAATTATATACAGGTTTTTGACTGTACCCCACCCCTGCGTTATTCATGGGTCACCTGTAGTTGGAAATATTCATACACATTTCATAAGTGGATAACCATAACTTTAATAAGTCAAGTGTTTCAAAACTTGGTCCTAATTTGGAGAAAGGAAACAAAGTTACAATTGAAAATTGTATATTGTTTTCCTTATCGCTAATGGAGAAAGTTATAAATCAGAAGCTAAGTTTGGAAACTGTTGGAACCCCCTATTTTTCCTTTCTTCAAAGAGATTTTCTGAAATCTTTGTGTGGATATGAAAGGAAATAAGTGTTTTAGTCATAATACAGATGGCAAAACATTTTTACTCAATTTTTGCCAGTAGAATTTCCACATGACAGTAAGACAGTCCCACTCTCTTCATTTTATATGTATTTAAGAGTCAGTCCTGAAAAATTAACAGCAAAAAGCATTCCTTCAAATTTTGTTTTTCTACAAGTGAAAAAATGGAAAGCCCACTTTAAGGAACAACTTATTAAGGTAAAAAACTGATTAAACTTTCATAAATGGCAGTATTTCTAATCATTTCCAGGTAATAATTCAGCATACAATATGATTCTTGTTTAAACTTTTTTGTCCCAGTAAGATCCAACATCACGTTTCAGAGATTATACATGTTCAATAGATCAATATTAATTGTGCTTTTTATCAGACTCACATAAATAGCATAATATATATATATAATGTACACATATTATATATTAATATAATACACTAAATATATTATATATATAACATACACATATTATATATACGTATACACACACACGTATATATGTATATATATGTATACATATATACGTGTGTGTGTGTGTGTGTGTGCGTGTATGTATGTATCTGTTCTCCGTTATCTAAAACTAAAATAAAATAGGTAGGAATTTCTTTTATTCATGTGATAGTTTTTCTGTTTAAGCAATCCCTAACTTTGGTTTCATCTCTACAAGTATTATTTCAAGACCACATGTCCTAAGCTATATATAATCCCTACCATGTCTTTTGTTTACCTTACACATTCTAAATAATATTTGGCTTATTTCAGATGCGGCAGGAGTTGGAGGAAAGAATAACCAGAGCACTAGAAGAAGGTATGTTGCCAAAATGTATGAAGTTAGATATCATTGATTTCTGAAACAAACTATAAATAGTAAATGGCATCCCTTTCCATTGTTTGGATAATAGATACTACATTCACAATTTTTTGTACATCTCTAATAAAAAATGTAAAAGCATGAGCATAATGAAGAACACACTTCTTCCTCATTTAGTCCTCATGTGTCATAGCTCTTTTAAAATCTCCCACAAGTCTAGGGGCAAGCAGGTGGTTCAGTCGGTTGGGCGACTGATTTCAGCTCAGGTGGGTTCAGGCCCCACAGAGGGCTCTGTGCTGAAAGCTCGGAGCCTGGAGCCTGCTTCAGATTCTGTGTCTCCCTCTCTCTGTGCCCCTGCCCGCTTGTGGTTTGCCTCTCTCTCAAAAATAAATTAACGTGAAAGAAGTTTTTTCAATCTCCCTAAGTCTATATATCTGTTATTATTTCTGGCGACAATCTTCCTTCACTGGTGCCATCCCTATGGAACTGTCAACCTGCACAAGTCTCAGAAAAGGTGTGCTTTATCAAATTGTTGTTTCTGCTAGTGATAGAAGACCCAAAATGCCAAAGTCGTCTTAGTAATGCTTGGTTAAGTAATTAGAGGTCATATAGCTGTCATTGACAGGTAATGGGTTTCAATCATCACTCATTGATTTTGTCATTGCTTTTGCCCTTGGGTAAAACTTCAAGTTCCTTAGCATGGAATGAAAACACCCAAATCAGTTTGCTTCTTGCCAGATCATTCAGCCTTGTCTCTCACTCTTTGCCCTACTCTGCTGCTTTGCTCTAGCACCTTGTCAAACTAAACTACCCATAATTGCACGAGTGTTCTTCCTCACTTCTAGCTCTTTGTATGTGCTTCTTCCCTCTACCTAGCATACTTTTTCCTTGTCCTTCAGGTATCAGCTGACATATCACCTTCACCAAAGAACAGACAATATTGACACAAAACTGGGATGTCCCTTCCATATGTTCCAGTAGTGCTGTGTTTTATACCTGTCACTTACATCTGTATACTTGGCTCTGTTTGGAAATGCCTGTTTGATGTTTCCGTTTATAGTTTATGATTGTTCAGGGTGGACTGTGTCCTCATCTTGTAATTTCACCTTGTAATGAAGAAACCAGAAACTCTGACATTTATCCACAATAGCAATTAGTTCAGTGTGCAACCCTGAGCAAAATATATTTAATACTAACCTTGGGTTTCATATTGCAGTTGTACGTAGGTATTTTTCATTTTTCTTAACCCTCATAAAGGCCACAACTTTGTTTTTTTCTTTTTCTTTTCTTTTCTTTTTCTTTTCTTTTCTTTTCTTTTCTTCTTCTTTTTTTTTTCATCAGTTGTAGTGAAAATTATTTTGGAGAAAGAAGATAATTCTTTCTTTTCCTTTTCAGATGCTACCAAATTTGAATGAGGATCCTGTAGAAATCCTTTAGTATCTACTGATGATTCAATTCTAAATCAAGATCCAGTATGGAAAGCGTCACGAGAATATGTACAGATTTTGAACAGAAATTATATGATTTGAATAATAAATAGAAAAAATTTACTGGATTCTTACCAAACATGTTCATTGTTTCCCAATTGAACACACTACTATGGCAAAGTCTTGATTAAAGGAAAATGTTTTTGTATCATATGTGTGTAATGAAAATCTTTATAATATTTTAAACTATGTTTTTTGGAAACTCATTAACTTTTAAGCACATTTTGTACGTGGAAACCAGCACTAGAGGGTTTTACATACATCAGACTGCTCCACTAACAGCGGTTTGAACAGCACCCAAACAACCAAGTTGTCATTAACACTTCAGTAGTGTTCATGGATGGCTTTTTGTATTTTCCAATTTTTATGACTATATGTGGGCCTAAAGATTTAGACATTATTTAGATGTATTCCTGCTATGGCTATTGCCAATGTTTATACGTATTACAATTTTTTTAGAGTGCCATAGAACCTATCTATAATTTTAATTGTAAACACTGATTTGTAGCTCTTTCCACATGGAGAAATAAGATTTGCCTAAGGCTTTTCACTTTTTAATTAATTAATTAATTAATTTTCGAATTGCTTTTTAGAAACAAAGTTAGAGAAAAGAAAAATTAGAGAGGAAAAAGAAAAAGAACTCCCCCCCCCCGCCCCAGAGCCATTTGCTAATGGGATGCCTGATTCCTGTAGCATTTAAATCCTACAAGTCAGTACATTCCACATAACTACCATACAACCTTCACAATAAGAACATGAACTCTAATACACTCGACTCTTAAACAATGGTGTTAAGGGCTCTGACCCCGCCCCCCACAGTCAAAAAGCCATGAACAACTTTTGACCCCCAAAGACTTAACCACTACTACTACCAATAATCTTTTGTGTATATATATATATATATATATCATACTCTATTCTTAAAATAAAGTAAGCTACAGAAAAAAATACCATGAAGAAAATTATGAAAGAAATTACATTTCCAGTACTGAAAAAAAAAATCTGTGTGTAGTCAGTGCACCCATTAAAACTCTTTTGTTCAAATGTTCAGTATAATTCTATCATTTATTCCTCATAATTCTTTTTACGTTTGGTCACTTATCTGTAGTATACGTTATACCACGGAAGGTCCTGTTCAGAGCCATGTATTGAATTCAGTTGTATGTCTTAGTCTCTTTCACTCTAGAACAGTTCCTTTGTTTTTCCTTGACTTTCAAGACTTTTAACCTTTTGACGACTAAATTCCAGTAACGTGGAATGTCTTTCATTGTGGATTTTTCTTAGGTTTCCTTATGGTAAAATTCAGACCATACCTGTTGAGCAAGAGTATCACTACAACCTACTCTTCGCATCCTATCATGTGACCTACAATTTTGAATTGTCCCCATACTGATGATGTTAATGTTGGCCACCGGAGGTAGTATCTGCCAGGTTTCTCGCCTGGAATGTTAACTTTCCACTTTCCAATTATTATTTTATGGGGAAGTACTTTGAGACATGTAAAATATCTCCTTTCTCAGACACCCTGTGCCAGGCCACCTCTTCTGCAGATGATTTGCCCCCCTGCAGGTTCTGAAAACCCATGCTGGGCTATTCTTCCCCTGTGCAGATGCCTCCCTACCCTGTTCAGTCTGTGATACTTCATTATTCTATACCATTCACCTTTCGGGGATGCTCTCACTTGAGCTCCAACACTGTGCAGGGTGACTGTCCTACACGTAATGCCTTCCCCATTCTAAGCTCCAACACCTCACTCTGGACCCCCACAACTCCATGCCTCTGTTTCTAGGACTGGGAACTAAAATATCGGGGATGATAAAGAGGAAAGGAAGGAAGGGCTCTACAGGTCTTTTATAATCAACTTGGCAAGCTCTCCAAAGCCGTTTCTCATTGGAATTGCATCGAATCGGCCAACAGTTTGTAAGGAAAGAAATTTCTTATACTGATTTTTCCAAAGAACTAGTCTTTTAATTATCTAAGCTTATTCCCCACAATATATTGTTTCTTACTCGAGTGTTTTGTCTGCAGATTCTTTTGGATTTGGTACATGCAGTGACATATAATCTATAAATAGTGGCATTTTTTTCCCAATTCCTAGACCTTTCATTTTTTTTTTCTTTCCTACTACAAGAATGACGTTGAGTAAATGTGAGGATAGTGAGCGTTCATGTCTTCTTGAAATTGCAACATGTAAAAGTAGTTTTCTGTAACTATGTAGATAGTGGGGTTTTTAAAAGTGGATGTCTTTTATTAGTCTCTTAGTTTGCTCTTGCCGTTTACAACAGATCACCATCAACACAGTGTCTTAAAGCCCCACGCATTGATCTCACATTTTTATGGGTCAGAAGCTAAGCAATGGCTTAGCTGAGTCCTTTGTTCAGGTTCTCACAAGGCTGTAGCCAAGGTGTCCCCTAGACTGTGCTTCCCCATTTGGGCACTTCAACGGGGAAGAATCTGCTTCCAAGCCCATTGAGTTTGTTTTTAAGAGAATTTCCTTGTGACTGTATGACTGGACTCATTTCCACAGCCCTTTGCTAATTGGCTAGTTGGAGGCTTGGGTCCTAAGCGTTCCCAGACACTTGTCTTAGTGCTTTTGGGCTGCTCTAACAAAATACCATAGGCTTATAAAAAGAAAGTTTTATTTTTCACCCTTCTGGAGGCTGGGAAGTCCAAAATGAAGGCACTGGCAGATTCAGTGTACAGCAACGGCCTGCTTCCTGGTTCATGGACGCTGGTCTTCCTGCTTGGTGCAGGGCCAAGGAAGCTCTCACAGCCCTCCTTTGTAAGGGCACTAATCCCATTCATGAGGGCTCCACCTTCGTGACTTCATTTCCCAAATCCCCCACTTCTAAATACTATCACGTTGAACATTAAGAGTTAACACATGAATTTGGGTGAGTGGGGACACAAATATTCAGCCTAGAGCAAGGCTGTTCCTTGTTCTTGGCCACGTAGACTTCCTCAATACGGCCGCCTAGTTTAGGAGGCCAGCAAGGAGAATGTCACTTCAGAGAAGGCTCAGTCCCCCTTGAAGTGTATTCACATGATTAGATCAGGTTTGCCTAGCATGATCCTCTTTTGATTGACTCTGAATTAACTGAATAATGTCTGCAACATTCCTTTACATGTGCCATATTCTAAAAGCTAGAGTCAAGTCACAGATCTTAACATAATTATAAAGAAAAGGTGACAATACTCAAGGGCAGATATTATGGGGTCACTTAGGGTCTTTCTGCTACAAGTATATTAAGGAAGTTCCCTTATAATACTAGTTTTCTAAGTTCTGTCATGAATGAATATTGAATGTGAAAAGATGTTTATTTCACATCTATTGAGATAATTTTTTTTCAACGTTTATTTATTTTTGGGACAGAGAGAGACAGAGCATGAACGGGGGAGGGGCAGAGAGAGAGGGAGACACAGAATCGGAAACAGGCTCCAGGCTCTGAGCCATCAGCCCAGAGCCCGATGCGGGGCTCGAACTCACGGACCGCGAGATAGTGACCTGGCTGAAGTCGGACGCTTAACCGACTGTGCCACCCAGGCGCCCCTATTGAGATAATTTTTTTAACTGTTTATTTTTGAGAGAGACCAAGCAAGTCAGCAGGGGAGGGTCAGAGAGAGAGGGAGACAGGATCTGAAGCAAACTCTGCGCTGACAGTGGCGAGCCCAATGAGAACCCCACATGGTGCTTAAACACACATACTGTGAGATCATGACCTGAGCTTAAGTTGGATGCTTAACCGACTGAGCTACCCAGGTACCCTGAGATAAGTTTTTAAAATATTTGTGAATGGGGGGTGGGGCCAAGATGGCGGAAGAGCATGGACGTTTTGTGTGTGTCTCTCATCCATGAAATACAGCCAGGCCAACATGAAACCATCCTACACACCTAGAACACTGATCGGAGGAGTAACACAACAATCTGCACAACCTGAACCACAGAATTCAGCAGAAATTTACTCCAAAAGAAAGAGCATGAAGAAACGACAGCCAGGGATTTCACCAACACAGATACAAGCAAGATGTCTGAACCAGAATTTAAAATCACAATAATAAGAATATTAGCTGGGGTCGAAAATAGATTAGAATCCCTTTCTGCAGAGATAAAAGAAGTAAAAAGTAGCCAGAATGAAATTAAAGATACTATAACTGAGCTGCAATCACGGATGGATGCAGTGGCAGCAAGGATGGACAAGGCAGAACAGAGAATCCGCGATATAGAGGACAAACTTATAGAGAATAACGAAGCAGAAAAAAAAGAGGGAGATTAAGGCAAAAGAGCACGACTTAAGCATTAGAGAAACCAGTGACTCATTAAAAAGGAACAACAGCAGAATCATAGGGGCCCCAGAAGTGGAAGAGAGAGATATAGGTGTATTAGGGTTATGTGAGCAAATCATAGCGGAAAACATTTACGAATCCTGGGAAAGACACAGAGATCAAAATCCAGGAAGCACAGAGGACCCCCCCATTAGATTCAGCAAAAACCGACCATCAACAAGGCATATCATCGTCAAATTCACAAAGTACTCAGGCAAGGAGAGAATCATGAAAGCAGGAAGGGAAAAAAAAAAAAAGTTCCCTGACCTAAAAGGGAAGAGAGATCAGGTTTGCAGCAGACCTATCCACAGAAACTTGACAGGCCAAAAGCAGTGGCGGGATATATTCAGTGTGCTGAATCAGAAAAATATGCAGAGGCGCCTGGGTGGCTCAGTTGGTTAGGCGTCCGATTTTGGCTCTCGTCATGATATTGCGGTATGTGAGAGCCCCATGCCGGGCTCTGACAGCTCAGAACCTGGAGCCTGCTTCAGATTCAGTGTCTCCCTCTCTCTCTGCCCCTCCTCTGCTCATGCTCTGTCTCACTGTCTCTGTCTCTCTCTCTCTGTCAAAAATAAATAAACATTAAATAAATAAAATAAAAAAATAAATGCAGCCAAGAATTCTTTATCCAGCAAGGCTGTCACTCAAATTCGGAGACAGAAAAAGTTTCCCAGACAAACAAAAATTAAAGGAATTTGTGACCACTACACCAGCCCTGCAAGAAATTTTAAGGGGGACTTTCTAAGGGAAGAAAAGTTGAACAAATATATATATACATACACACATATATACATATACATATATATATATACCAAAAGCAACAAAGATTAGAAAGCAGAGATCACCACCAGAAACTCCAAGTGTACAAGCATCATAATGGCAATAAATTCATATCTTTCAGTACTCACTCTACATGTCAGTGGCCTCAATGCTCCAATCAAAAGGCATAGGGTAACAGAATGGATAAGAAAACAAGGTCCATCTATATGCTGTTTACAGGAGACCTAGTTTAGACCTAAAGACACCTTCAGATTGA
Organism: Prionailurus bengalensis; assembly: GCF_016509475.1. NCBI lineage: Eukaryota > Metazoa > Chordata > Mammalia > Carnivora > Felidae > Prionailurus > Prionailurus bengalensis. The sequence continues at coordinate 341,487 of NW_025091160.1, forward strand.
AAATAAGGGGATGGAGAACCATCTATCATGCTAATGGTCAACCAAAGAAAGGTAGAATAGCCATACTTATATCAGACAATCTAGACTTTAAAATAAAGACTGCATCAAGGGATGCAGAAGGGCATTATGTCATAATCCAGGTGTCTATCCACCAAGAAGACCTAACAATTGTAAATATTTATGCGCCAAATGTGACAGCACCCAAATATGTAAATCCATTAATCACAAACATAAACAAAGTCGTCGATAGTAATACCATAATAGTAGGAGACTTCAACACCCCACTCACAGCAATGGACAGATCATCTAATAAAAAAAAAAAAAAAAAAAACAAGGGAACAATGGCTTTGAATGACACACTGGACCAGATGGACTTAACAGATATATTCAGAACATTTCATCCTAAACCAGCAAAATATACTTTCTTCTCCAGTGCACATGGAACATTCTCCAGAATAGACCATATACTGGGACATAAATCAGCCCTAAGTAAGTACAAAATGATTGAGAGCATACCGTGCATATTTTCAGACCATAACACTATGAAACTCGAAATCAACTACAAGAAAATATTGGGAAAGGTAACACATACTTGGAGACTGAAGAACATCCTACTAAAGAATGAATGGGCCAACCAAGCAGTTAAAGAGGAAATGGAAAAATATATGGATGTCAATGAAAGGGATAACACCACAACCCCAAACCACTGGGACACAACAAAGTCGGTTATAAGAGGAAAATATATAGCAATCCAGGCCTTCCTAAAGAAGGAAGAAAGATCTCAGATACACAACCTAACCTTACGCCTTAAGGAGCTGGAAAAAGAACAGCAAATAAAACCCAAACCAGCAGAAGGCAGGAAATAATAAAGATTACAGCAGAAATTAATGCTATCGAAACAAACAAACAAACAAACAAACAAAAAACAGAAAAATACCAGTAGAACAGATCAATCAAGCCAGAGTCTGGTGCCTTGAAAGAATTTTCAAAATTGATAAACCACTAGCCAGTCTGGTCAAAGAAGAAAAAAGGAAAGGACATAAATAAGTAAAATCAGAATGAAAGAGGAGAGATCACAACCAACACAGCAGAAATAAAAACAATAATAAGGGAATAGTATGAGCAATTTGCCAATAAAATGGGTCATCTGGAAGAAATGGACAAATTCCTAGAAACATATACACTACCAACACTGAAACAGGAAGAAATAGAAAATTTGAACAGACCCATAACCAGTAAGGACATCGAATTAGTAATCAAAAATCTGCCAAAAAACGAGGCCAGGGCCAGATGGCTTTCCAGGGGGGATTTCTACCAAACATATAAGGAAGAGTTAGCACCTATTCTCTTGAAACTGTTCCAAAAGATAGAAATGGAAGGAAAACTTGCAAACTCTTTCTATGAAGCCAGCATTACCTTGATTCGGAAACCAGAGACCCCACTACAAAGGAGAACTATAGACAACTTTCCCTGAGGAACATGGATGCAAATATTCTCAACAAGATATTAGCCAACCGGATCCAACAATACATGAAAAGTATTACTCACCACGACCAAGCAGGATTTATACCTGGGATGTGGGGCAGGTTCCATATCTGCAAAACAATTAACGTGATTCATCACATCAATAAAAGAAAGGGCAAGAACCATATAACCCTCTCAATGGATGCAGAGAAAGCATTTGACAAAATACAGCACCCTTTCTTGATAAAAAGCCTCAAGAAAGTAGGGAGAGAAGGAGCATACCTCTAGATCATAATGCTAATATCATCCTCAGTGGGGAAAAATGGGAGCTTCCCCTCTAAGGTCAGGAACAAGACAGGGATGTCCACTCTCACTACTGTTACTCAACATAGTATTGGGAGTCTTAGCCTCTGCAATCAGACAACACAAAGAAATAAAAGGCATCCAAATCAGCCAGGAGGAGGTCAAACTTTCCCTCTTTGCAGATGACACGATGCTCTATATGGAAAACCCGAAAGATGCCACACAAAACTGCTAGAATGGATTCCTGAATTCGGTAAATTTGCAGGATATGAAATCAATGCGCAGAAATCGCATTCCTATACACCAACATGAAGCAACAGAAAGAGAAATCAAGAAATCGATCCCATTTACAGTTGCACAAAAAGCCACACAATACCTAGGAATAAATCTAACTGTAGATTGCTTTGGGTAGTAACGACATTTTAACAATATTTGTTCTTCCTATCCAGGAGCATGGAATATTTTGCCATTTTTTTGTGTCTTCTTCAATTTCTTTCATAAGCTTTCTGTGGTTTTCAGTATATACATTTTTCACCTCTTTGGTTAGATTCTATTTCTTCCTGTTTCAGTGTTGGTAGTGTATATGTTTCTAGGAATTTGTCCATTTCTTCCAGATGACCCATTTTATTGGCAAATTGCTCATACTATTCTCTTATTATTGTTTTTATTTCTGCTGTGTTGGTTGTGATCTCTCCTCTTTCATTCTGATTTTACTTATTTATGTCCTTTCCTTTTTTCTTCTTTGACCAGACTGGCTAGTGGTTTATCAATTTTGAAAATTCTTTCAAGGCACCAGACTCTGGCTTGATTGATCTGTTCTACTGGTATTTTTCTGTTTTTTGTTTGTTTGTTTGTTTGTTTGTTTCGATAGCATTAATTTCTGCTGTAATCTTTATTATTTCCTGCCTTCTGCTGGTTTGGGTTTTATTTGCTGTTCTTTTTCCAGCTCCTTAAGGCGTAAGGTTAGGTTGTGTATCTGAGATCTTTCTTCCTTCTTTAGGAAGGCCTGGATTGCTATATATTTTCCTCTTATAACCGACTTTGTTGTGTCCCAGTGGTTTGGGGTTGTGGTGTTATCCCTTTCATTGACATCCATATATTTTTCCATTTCCTCTTTAACTGCTTGGTTGGCCCATTCATTCTTTAGTAGGATGTTCTTCAGTCTCCAAGTATGTGTTACCTTTCCCAATATTTTCTTGTAGTTGATTTCGAGTTTCATAGTGTTATGGTCTGAAAATATGCACGGTATGCTCTCAATCATTTTGTACTTACTTAGGGCTGATTTATGTCCCAGTATATGGTCTATTCTGGAGAATGTTCCATGTGCACTGGAGAAGAAAGTATATTTTGCTGGTTTAGGATGAAATGTTCTGAATATATCTGTTAAGTCCATCTGGTCCAGTGTGTCATTCAAAGCCATTGTTCCCTTGTTTTTTTTTTTTTTTTTTTATTAGATGATCTGTCCATTGCTGTGAGTGGGGTGTTGAAGTCTCCTACTATTATGGTATTACTATCGACGACTTTGTTTATGTTTGTGATTAATGGATTTACATATTTGGGTGCTGTCACATTTGGCGCATAAATATTTACAATTGTTAGGTCTTCTTGGTGGATAGACACCTGGATTATGACATAATGCCCTTCTGCATCCCTTGATGCAGTCTTTATTTTAAAGTCTAGATTGTCTGATATAAGTATGGCTATTCTACCTTTCTTTGGTTGACCATTAGCATGATAGATGGTTCTCCATCCCCTTATTTTCAATCTGAAGGTGTCTTTAGGTCTAAACTAGGTCTCCTGTAAACAGCATATAGATGGACCTTGTTTTCTTATCCATTCTGTTACCCTATGCCTTTTGATTGGAGCATTGAGGCCACTGACATGTAGAGTGAGTACTGAAAGATATGAATTTATTGCCATTATGATGCTTGTACACTTGGAGTTTCTGGTGGTGATCTCTGCTTTCTAATCTTTGTTGCTTTTGGTATATATATATATGTATATGTATATATGTGTGTATGTATATATATATTTGTTCAACTTTTCTTCCCTTAGAAAGTCCCCCTTAAAATTTCTTGCAGGGCTGGTGTAGTGGTCACAAATTCCTTTAATTTTTGTTTGTCTGGGAAACTTTTTCTGTCTCCGAATTTGAGTGACAGCCTTGCTGGATAAAGAATTCTTGGCTGCATTTATTTTTTTATTTTATTTATTTAATGTTTATTTATTTTTGACAGAGAGAGAGAGACAGAGACAGTGAGACAGAGCATGAGCAGAGGAGGGGCAGAGAGAGAGGGAGACACTGAATCTGAAGCAGGCTCCAGGTTCTGAGCTGTCAGAGCCCGGCATGGGGCTCTCACATACCGCAATATCATGACGAGAGCCAAAATCGGACGCCTAACCAACTGAGCCACCCAGGCGCCTCTGCATATTTTTCTGATTCAGCACACTGAATATATCCCGCCACTGCTTTTGGCCTGTCAAGTTTCTGTGGATAGGTCTGCTGCAAACCTGATCTCTCTTCCCTTTTAGGTCAGGGAACTTTTTTTTTTTTTCCCTTCCTGCTTTCATGATTCTCTCCTTGCCTGAGTACTTTGTGAATTTGACGATGATATGCCTTGTTGATGGTCGGTTTTTGCTGAATCTAATGGGGGGGTCCTCTGTGCTTCCTGGATTTTGATCTCTGTGTCTTTCCCAGGATTCGTAAATGTTTTCCGCTATGATTTGCTCACATAACCCTAATACACCTATATCTCTCTCTTCCACTTCTGGGGCCCCTATGATTCTGCTGTTGTTCCTTTTTAATGAGTCACTGGTTTCTCTAATGCTTAAGTCGTGCTCTTTTGCCTTAATCTCCCTCTTTTTTTTCTGCTTCGTTATTCTCTATAAGTTTGTCCTCTATATCGCGGATTCTCTGTTCTGCCTTGTCCATCCTTGCTGCCACTGCATCCATCCGTGATTGCAGCTCAGTTATAGTATCTTTAATTTCATTCTGGCTACTTTTTACTTCTTTTATCTCTGCAGAAAGGGATTCTAATCTATTTTCGACCCCAGCTAATATTCTTATTATTGTGATTTTAAATTCTGGTTCAGACATCTTGCTTGTATCTGTGTTGGTGAAATCCCTGGCTGTCGTTTCTTCATGCTCTTTCTTTTGGAGTAAATTTCTGCTGAATTCTGTGGTTCAGGTTGTGCAGATTGTTGTGTTACTCCTCCGATCAGTGTTCTAGGTGTGTAGGATGGTTTCATGTTGGCCTGGCTGTATTTCATGGATGAGAGACACACACAAAACGTCCATGCTCTTCCGCCATCTTGGCCCCACCCCCCATTCACAAATATTTTAAAAACTTATCTCAGGGTACCTGGGTAGCTCAGTCGGTTAAGCATCCAACTTAAGCTCAGGTCATGATCTCACAGTATGTGTGTTTAAGCACCATGTGGGGTTCTCATTGGGCTCGCCACTGTCAGCGCAGAGTTTGCTTCAGATCCTGTCTCCCTCTCTCTCTGACCCTCCCCTGCTGACTTGCTTGGTCTCTCTCAAAAATAAACAGTTAAAAAAATTATCTCAATAGGGGCGCCTGGGTGGCACAGTCGGTTAAGCGTCCGACTTCAGCCAGGTCACTATCTCGCGGTCCGTGAGTTCGAGCCCCGCATCGGGCTCTGGGCTGATGGCTCAGAGCCTGGAGCCTGTTTCCGATTCTGTGTCTCCCTCTCTCTCTGCCCCTCCCCCGTTCATGCTCTGTCTCTCTCTGTCCCAAAAATAAATAAACGTTGAAAAAAAATTAAAAAAAAATTATCTCAATAGATGTGAAATAAACATCTTTTCACATTCAATATTCATTCATGACAGAACTTAGAAAACTAGTATTATAAGGGAACTTCCTTAATATACTTGTAGCAGAAAGACCCTAAGTGACCCCATAATATCTGCCCTTGAGTATTGTCACCTTTTCTTTATAATTATGTTAAGATCTGTGACTTGACTCTAGCTTTTAGAATATGGCACATGTAAAGGAATGTTGCAGACATTATTCAGTTAATTCAGAGTCAATCAAAAGAGGATCATGCTAGGCAAACCTGATCTAATCATGTGAATACACTTCAAGGGGGACTGAGCCTTCTCTGAAGTGACATTCTCCTTGCTGGCCTCCTAAACTAGGCGGCCGTATTGAGGAAGTCTACGTGGCCAAGAACAAGGAACAGCCTTGCTCTAGGCTGAATATTTGTGTCCCCACTCACCCAAATTCATGTGTTAACTCTTAATGTTCAACGTGATAGTATTTAGAAGTGGGGGATTTGGGAAATGAAGTCACGAAGGTGGAGCCCTCATGAATGGGATTAGTGCCCTTACAAAGGAGGGCTGTGAGAGCTTCCTTGGCCCTGCACCAAGCAGGAAGACCAGCGTCCATGAACCAGGAAGCAGGCCGTTGCTGTACACTGAATCTGCCAGTGCCTTCATTTTGGACTTCCCAGCCTCCAGAAGGGTGAAAAATAAAACTTTCTTTTTATAAGCCTATGGTATTTTGTTAGAGCAGCCCAAAAGCACTAAGACAAGTGTCTGGGAACGCTTAGGACCCAAGCCTCCAACTAGCCAATTAGCAAAGGGCTGTGGAAATGAGTCCAGTCATACAGTCACAAGGAAATTCTCTTAAAAACAAACTCAATGGGCTTGGAAGCAGATTCTTCCCCGTTGAAGTGCCCAAATGGGGAAGCACAGTCTAGGGGACACCTTGGCTACAGCCTTGTGAGAACCTGAACAAAGGACTCAGCTAAGCCATTGCTTAGCTTCTGACCCATAAAAATGTGAGATCAATGCGTGGGGCTTTAAGACACTGTGTTGATGGTGATCTGTTGTAAACGGCAAGAGCAAACTAAGAGACTAATAAAAGACATCCACTTTTAAAAACCCCACTATCTACATAGTTACAGAAAACTACTTTTACATGTTGCAATTTCAAGAAGACATGAACGCTCACTATCCTCACATTTACTCAACGTCATTCTTGTAGTAGGAAAGAAAAAAAAAATGAAAGGTCTAGGAATTGGGAAAAAAATGCCACTATTTATAGATTATATGTCACTGCATGTACCAAATCCAAAAGAATCTGCAGACAAAACACTCGAGTAAGAAACAATATATTGTGGGGAATAAGCTTAGATAATTAAAAGACTAGTTCTTTGGAAAAATCAGTATAAGAAATTTCTTTCCTTACAAACTGTTGGCCGATTCGATGCAATTCCAATGAGAAACGGCTTTGGAGAGCTTGCCAAGTTGATTATAAAAGACCTGTAGAGCCCTTCCTTCCTTTCCTCTTTATCATCCCCGATATTTTAGTTCCCAGTCCTAGAAACAGAGGCATGGAGTTGTGGGGGTCCAGAGTGAGGTGTTGGAGCTTAGAATGGGGAAGGCATTACGTGTAGGACAGTCACCCTGCACAGTGTTGGAGCTCAAGTGAGAGCATCCCCGAAAGGTGAATGGTATAGAATAATGAAGTATCACAGACTGAACAGGGTAGGGAGGCATCTGCACAGGGGAAGAATAGCCCAGCATGGGTTTTCAGAACCTGCAGGGGGGCAAATCATCTGCAGAAGAGGTGGCCTGGCACAGGGTGTCTGAGAAAGGAGATATTTTACATGTCTCAAAGTACTTCCCCATAAAATAATAATTGGAAAGTGGAAAGTTAACATTCCAGGCGAGAAACCTGGCAGATACTACCTCCGGTGGCCAACATTAACATCATCAGTATGGGGACAATTCAAAATTGTAGGTCACATGATAGGATGCGAAGAGTAGGTTGTAGTGATACTCTTGCTCAACAGGTATGGTCTGAATTTTACCATAAGGAAACCTAAGAAAAATCCACAATGAAAGACATTCCACGTTACTGGAATTTAGTCGTCAAAAGGTTAAAAGTCTTGAAAGTCAAGGAAAAACAAAGGAACTGTTCTAGAGTGAAAGAGACTAAGACATACAACTGAATTCAATACATGGCTCTGAACAGGACCTTCCGTGGTATAACGTATACTACAGATAAGTGACCAAACGTAAAAAGAATTATGAGGAATAAATGATAGAATTATACTGAACATTTGAACAAAAGAGTTTTAATGGGTGCACTGACTACACACAGATTTTTTTTTTCAGTACTGGAAATGTAATTTCTTTCATAATTTTCTTCATGGTATTTTTTTCTGTAGCTTACTTTATTTTAAGAATAGAGTATGATATATATATATATATATATATATACACAAAAGATTATTGGTAGTAGTAGTGGTTAAGTCTTTGGGGGTCAAAAGTTGTTCATGGCTTTTTGACTGTGGGGGGCGGGGTCAGAGCCCTTAACACCATTGTTTAAGAGTCGAGTGTATTAGAGTTCATGTTCTTATTGTGAAGGTTGTATGGTAGTTATGTGGAATGTACTGACTTGTAGGATTTAAATGCTACAGGAATCAGGCATCCCATTAGCAAATGGCTCTGGGGCGGGGGGGGGGGAGTTCTTTTTCTTTTTCCTCTCTAATTTTTCTTTTCTCTAACTTTGTTTCTAAAAAGCAATTCGAAAATTAATTAATTAATTAATTAAAAAGTGAAAAGCCTTAGGCAAATCTTATTTCTCCATGTGGAAAGAGCTACAAATCAGTGTTTACAATTAAAATTATAGATAGGTTCTATGGCACTCTAAAAAAATTGTAATACGTATAAACATTGGCAATAGCCATAGCAGGAATACATCTAAATAATGTCTAAATCTTTAGGCCCACATATAGTCATAAAAATTGGAAAATACAAAAAGCCATCCATGAACACTACTGAAGTGTTAATGACAACTTGGTTGTTTGGGTGCTGTTCAAACCGCTGTTAGTGGAGCAGTCTGATGTATGTAAAACCCTCTAGTGCTGGTTTCCACGTACAAAATGTGCTTAAAAGTTAATGAGTTTCCAAAAAACATAGTTTAAAATATTATAAAGATTTTCATTACACACATATGATACAAAAACATTTTCCTTTAATCAAGACTTTGCCATAGTAGTGTGTTCAATTGGGAAACAATGAACATGTTTGGTAAGAATCCAGTAAATTTTTTCTATTTATTATTCAAATCATATAATTTCTGTTCAAAATCTGTACATATTCTCGTGACGCTTTCCATACTGGATCTTGATTTAGAATTGAATCATCAGTAGATACTAAAGGATTTCTACAGGATCCTCATTCAAATTTGGTAGCATCTGAAAAGGAAAAGAAAGAATTATCTTCTTTCTCCAAAATAATTTTCACTACAACTGATGAAAAAAAAAAGAAGAAGAAAAGAAAAGAAAAGAAAAAGAAAAGAAAAGAAAAAGAAAAAAACAAAGTTGTGGCCTTTATGAGGGTTAAGAAAAATGAAAAATACCTACGTACAACTGCAATATGAAACCCAAGGTTAGTATTAAATATATTTTGCTCAGGGTTGCACACTGAACTAATTGCTATTGTGGATAAATGTCAGAGTTTCTGGTTTCTTCATTACAAGGTGAAATTACAAGATGAGGACACAGTCCACCCTGAACAATCATAAACTATAAACGGAAACATCAAACAGGCATTTCCAAACAGAGCCAAGTATACAGATGTAAGTGACAGGTATAAAACACAGCACTACTGGAACATATGGAAGGGACATCCCAGTTTTGTGTCAATATTGTCTGTTCTTTGGTGAAGGTGATATGTCAGCTGATACCTGAAGGACAAGGAAAAAGTATGCTAGGTAGAGGGAAGAAGCACATACAAAGAGCTAGAAGTGAGGAAGAACACTCGTGCAATTATGGGTAGTTTAGTTTGACAAGGTGCTAGAGCAAAGCAGCAGAGTAGGGCAAAGAGTGAGAGACAAGGCTGAATGATCTGGCAAGAAGCAAACTGATTTGGGTGTTTTCATTCCATGCTAAGGAACTTGAAGTTTTACCCAAGGGCAAAAGCAATGACAAAATCAATGAGTGATGATTGAAACCCATTACCTGTCAATGACAGCTATATGACCTCTAATTACTTAACCAAGCATTACTAAGACGACTTTGGCATTTTGGGTCTTCTATCACTAGCAGAAACAACAATTTGATAAAGCACACCTTTTCTGAGACTTGTGCAGGTTGACAGTTCCATAGGGATGGCACCAGTGAAGGAAGATTGTCGCCAGAAATAATAACAGATATATAGACTTAGGGAGATTGAAAAAACTTCTTTCACGTTAATTTATTTTTGAGAGAGAGGCAAACCACAAGCGGGCAGGGGCACAGAGAGAGGGAGACACAGAATCTGAAGCAGGCTCCAGGCTCCGAGCTTTCAGCACAGAGCCCTCTGTGGGGCCTGAACCCACCTGAGCTGAAATCAGTCGCCCAACCGACTGAACCACCTGCTTGCCCCTAGACTTGTGGGAGATTTTAAAAGAGCTATGACACATGAGGACTAAATGAGGAAGAAGTGTGTTCTTCATTATGCTCATGCTTTTACATTTTTTATTAGAGATGTACAAAAAATTGTGAATGTAGTATCTATTATCCAAACAATGGAAAGGGATGCCATTTACTATTTATAGTTTGTTTCAGAAATCAATGATATCTAACTTCATACATTTTGGCAACATACCTTCTTCTAGTGCTCTGGTTATTCTTTCCTCCAACTCCTGCCGCATCTGAAATAAGCCAAATATTATTTAGAATGTGTAAGGTAAACAAAAGACATGGTAGGGATTATATATAGCTTAGGACATGTGGTCTTGAAATAATACTTGTAGAGATTAAACCAAAGTTAGGGATTGCTTAAACAGAAAAACTATCACATGAATAAAAGAAATTCCTACCTATTTTATTTTAGTTTTAGATAACGGAGAACAGATACATACATACACGCACACACACACACACACACACGTATATATGTATACATATATATACATATATACGTGTGTGTGTATACGTATATATAATATGTGTATGTTATATATATAATATATTTAGTGTATTATATTAATATATAATATGTGTACATTATATATATATATATTATGCTATTTATGTGAGTCTGATAAAAAGCACAATTAATATTGATCTATTGAACATGTATAATCTCTGAAACGTGATGTTGGATCTTACTGGGACAAAAAAGTTTAAACAAGAATCATATTGTATGCTGAATTATTACCTGGAAATGATTAGAAATACTGCCATTTATGAAAGTTTAATCAGTTTTTTACCTTAATAAGTTGTTCCTTAAAGTGGGCTTTCCATTTTTTCACTTGTAGAAAAACAAAATTTGAAGGAATGCTTTTTGCTGTTAATTTTTCAGGACTGACTCTTAAATACATATAAAATGAAGAGAGTGGGACTGTCTTACTGTCATGTGGAAATTCTACTGGCAAAAATTGAGTAAAAATGTTTTGCCATCTGTATTATGACTAAAACACTTATTTCCTTTCATATCCACACAAAGATTTCAGAAAATCTCTTTGAAGAAAGGAAAAATAGGGGGTTCCAACAGTTTCCAAACTTAGCTTCTGATTTATAACTTTCTCCATTAGCGATAAGGAAAACAATATACAATTTTCAATTGTAACTTTGTTTCCTTTCTCCAAATTAGGACCAAGTTTTGAAACACTTGACTTATTAAAGTTATGGTTATCCACTTATGAAATGTGTATGAATATTTCCAACTACAGGTGACCCATGAATAACGCAGGGGTGGGGTACAGTCAAAAACCTGTATATAATTTTTCATCCCCCCAAAACTTAATTACTAATAGTCTACTCTTGACCGTAAGCCTTACCGGTAAAATAAACAGTCGATTCATACATGTTTTGTACAGTAGAATAAGCTAGGGCAAAAAATGACATTGAGAAAAACGGAAGGAAGAGGAAATACACTTAGAGTACTGTAGAGTATCCAAAAATAATCCATGTGTAAGTAAAGTAGACCCACACAGTTCAAAACCATGTTGGTCAAAGGTCAACTGTATATTACAACTGTTCCTGTCTAGAATGTACTTATTTAGATCTTTCTTAGACAAGGTAGCCTCTCCCTGAATGCCCCAAACGAGCTCCAAAGTAGTGTACAGGACATAATCAACACTGTGGTGATAAGGATTCCAATGTCTTTACAAATTTAGGTGTGAGGACAAATGTTTTGGCTGACATGCTTCCCAATATTTTCAGAGACTGTTTTCCCTAATACCTTTTTTTTAATTGAAGTATAGTTGGCATACAATGTTACACTAGTTTTTCAGTATACAAATTCAGATTGGACAATGGGATACACTATGCTATGCTTGCTACCGTACATGTAGTTACCCTCTGTCACCATACAACATTAATACAATATTATTGACGACATTCCATATGCTGTATTCTTCATTCCTGTGACTTATTTACTTTACAACTGGAATTTGTACCTCTTACTCCCCTTCATCTATTTTGCCCATACCTCTCTACCCACCGCACCTCTAGCAACCACCAATTTGTCCTCTGTAGTTATGATTCTGTTTGTTCACTTGTTTTGTTTTTTTTATATTCCACATGTAAGTGAAATCAGATGTTATTTATTTGTCTTTCTGCGATTTATTTCACCTCGCATAATACCCTCTACGTCTATCAATGTTGTCACAAATGGCAAGATCTCATTCTTTTTGATAGCTGAGCTATATTTCATTGTATACATATTACACATTGTCTTTATCCGTTCATCTCTCCATGGACACTTAGGTTGCTTCCCTATTTTGGTTATCGCAAACAATATTTCCATAAACATAGGGATGCATACAGCTTTTCAAATTAGTGTTTTCATTTTCTTTGGGTAAATACGCAGCAGTGGAATTAATGAATATCTATTTTTAAGTTTTTGAGGAACCATAACACTTTTTTGACAATAGCATTATATTCAGGCCTTATAAAATGAATGGGACAACATGACTATACCAGACTTATAAAACTAATTACTCAATACCAGATGATGGGGGAAGGCTGTATTCAAACAATTTTATATTACCATTAATAAATACGATATAAGATATAAACCACGTTTTTTATATGACGTGACTTAAGGAGCTACCAAGGTAATGTTGCATCTTTTCCCCAAAAGCTCTTTTCCTAAATATTTACCTCTGTGACCTTTATGTTTATATCTAGGTAAAAACTGTGTTTCGATAGTGAAAATAGCTTTCAAGTCCATGAATAAGAACACATGTGTACTTTTGTGTATGCCTTTCCATTGATCAGAAATATAAGAGGGTGAGAAAATTATACACAGAATAACTATATCTCAGCAAATTTTAATTCAAAGAACATTTTTAAAGGATTTTTAATTAGAAGGATTTTCCCATTAACTGTTAACATACAAATATGGCCCATAGAAATCTAAGGTTCGGTTGGGGACACTGCAGGATTGAGGGACAAGGAAGTCACAGGCGTAGTCTCCATCTCTCCTTTAGTTAGACAGCTCTACTTCTCTCTGTTTTACACAATACAGTTTAATGCAAAAAAAAAAAAACTACGTTCTATTGTTTGAAAAAAAATTATTTTGAAGATATAAATGTCACTAATTTAGTCAAAATCCCGAATTTTGCGTAATAGACAAAAAGGGCTCAGAGAGAGTGTACCTTGCCTGAGATCATGAAACCAACTAGATGCAGACCAGGAATACACTTGTGGTCTTACCAAGCCTACAGTTCTATGCCAGTTACTTCCTCATAGTCAGGAAAAATACGTGTATTTTAAGTATAATTCAGAGAAAATGAATACATAAAACTTTGCCATGTGGCTCAGTAATGCTTAGGTATGAGGCACACAATAGTAGCTCTCTAAATTACAAATTTTAAAGTCATGAATGAAAATAAAGGAACAGAAATTATGTTAACTCCTTTTAGTAGCCGTCAATTTTTAAGCACAACTTTTTTAATTTTTTTTTTAAATTTTTTTTAATGTTTATTTATTTTTGAGACAGAGAAAGAGCATGAACGGGGGAGGGTCAGAGAGAGGGAGACACAGAATCTGAAACAGGCTCCAGGCTCTGAGCTGTCAGCACCGAGCCCGATGCGGGGCTCAAACTCACGCACCGCAAGATCATGACCTGAGCCAAAGTCGGCCGTTTAACCGACTGAGGCACCCAGGCACCCCAAGCACAACTTTTTTAAGCCACAGGACAGAGAACTTGAAAGAGAAGATCTTTAGGTGAAGCAAGCAAGCTGAAACTGAGGAAATTCTTCCTGAAAGCATTATTTATTCCTTCCAAAGAAAATTTGTTTTATCAAAATCAATCAACAAATGAGTGAACCCATGGTGTGGTTATTTATAGCAAAATTTAAAACCCAACACAGATTTCTCTTTCCCTTCTAGCATGCTTCTGTCTAACCTCTCATCATTCGTTGTATGTACAAAAGACACACTTCACTTTATTTATAATTTAAATCCAGTCGGAAATTATAGGTGAACCTTCACTTCTCACATGTGGACTTATCTCTGTCTCCCTCCCGAGGGGAAGGGAGACTTACCTAACAGGTGAATTTGGGAGAAGGAGCTAAGCAATGCTTCTGTGTTTCTGGATCTCCTCTTTGAAAAGATGTGCCTGCCCACAGTAACATGAATTTGGGTCTGCTCTCAGCTCTGTGGTAAGCACCCAGCCCCCGGGGTGGGGGTCAAGCATCTGTTTCCTCAATTTACAACTGTGTGGGGAAGTGCCCAATTTGGGAGGAATCCCAAAGTGGCTAACATAACCTAAATCATATCCTCCAGTTTGTTAGTGTTTATTAGTAATAAAGCTACTAAGTTTCTCTCCAACTCCCTGTCTCCTGTGTTCTGAATTTAGAAAGAGAAGAGCAGGGTTACTTGCTGCCTACCCAGTGTCACCTGTCACAGCTCCACCGAGAAAAATGACTAGACAGCACTTACAGAAACATTCTCTTCTTCCTTGACTTCATAATTAATGTACATTGTTCAAAAGCATCGCTCGCTCGAAAGAGAGAAAAAGTTGAAAGGAACCATTTTAGGAACAAACATAGAAAGCCAGACAAACTGAGGACACAGAGGAGTACATTCCAAATGAAAGAACATGACAAAACCTAAGAAAAAAAAAAACTAAGTGAAACAGAGATAAGTAATGTACCTCATAAAGAGTTCAAGGTAACGGTCATAAAGATGCTCAGTGAACTCGGGAGAAGAAAGAATGGATCCAGTGATAACATCAGAAGGAGATAGAAAATATAAAAAAGAACCAACCAGAGCTGAAGGATACAATAACAGAAATGACAAATACACTAGAGGGAATCAACAGCAGATAAGAAGATGCAGAAGAACAGATCAACAATTTGCAAGACAGGGTAGTAGAAATCATTCAAGTGAAAAAACAAAAAGAAAAAAGAATTTTAAAAATGAGGCTAGGTTAAGGGACTTGTGCGACAACATTCAGTGTAATAATACTTGCATTCAAGGGGTTCCAGAAAAAGAAAAGACAAAGGGGCAAAGAACTCATTTGAAGAAATAAAAGCTTCATTTTAAAAATTCAAATATTTGCTTGATTTAGCTATTTGTAAAATGCTCTACAATCACTCATCAAGATATTTTATAAAAATG
The DNA here is from genome assembly GCF_016509475.1 of Prionailurus bengalensis. Classification (NCBI taxonomy): domain Eukaryota; kingdom Metazoa; phylum Chordata; class Mammalia; order Carnivora; family Felidae; genus Prionailurus; species Prionailurus bengalensis. Next base: position 356,844 of record NW_025091160.1, read on the forward strand.
GAAACAAAGGTGGTATAAGTCAAAAAAAAGGAAAAAGAAAAAAGAGTGACATAAATAAGAAAGCAATTAAAGATGTATTCTCATGTAAGAAAATAGCACCACTTTTAACTTAAAAGAGAAATTAACCTTTTTAGTGTTACAAGTTGATTTAATTCATAAAAAGGACTTACCATGGATTCTTTTTTTTTCTTTTTTTTTAGAGTAGCCTCCATGCTTAGCATAGAGCCCAATGCAGGACTTGAACTCATGACCCTGAGATCAAAACCTGAGCTGAGATCAAGAGTTAGACGCTGAACTGACTGAGCCACCCAGGCACCCTCATGGATTCTTTTAAATAGTAAACATTCATATGTCGTTAAGGGTTTGGAGGATGATCATTCACTGACATACAGGGGCGGACAGACTGGATTATAGCAAAACTTTCAAATGTTAATGAACCACTGCCAACTGAAAATAAGTCTAAGCATCTAAGTGTACCCGTGGTTACCAGGCAATAACATTTACTTTCTAAAATCAAATTTAAATGAAAGCTTTTCAAGAAATTTAAAATGGGTAAGTTTAGTTATATTTACTGAATACAGTTAATGCTAGGTGTCTCTTGTGGCACACCTGGGTGGCTCAGTTGTTTTTAGTGTCCAAATCTTGATTTTGACTCAGGTCATGATCTCATGGTTTTGAGACTGAGCCCCACATTCGGCTCTGTGCTGAGCATGAAACCTGCTTGGGATTCTCTTTCTCCCTCTCCTTTTGCCCCTCCCCGGCATGCACTCACTCATTCTCTCACTGAAACAAAATAAAAATAAGTATCTCTTAGAAATGAGAGATCAAGGGACTAATATATATATATATATATATATATATATATATATATAATATATTAATATATTAATATTATATAATTAACATTATATATTAATGTTAATATTATATTAAATATTATATATTATATATTATAATATATTATATTTTATTATATTAAAATTATATTAATATTATATGAATATATTATATATATTATATATATATATATATATAAAATTTACCTCAGTTCTTTCTTAGCACATATAATGCTGACTTTTATCTCGTATGTGCTAGTTACTTAAACAACTCAGAATTTTGCCAAATTAAAAGAACAACATCAGATATCTGAAACCCAAACTAAACAGATAATATAACTAACCTTCCACAAGGAAGCCTCCCTGTCGTCATATGACGGCCGTGGGTTTAAGGTAGGAATCACTAAGTTTCCTCTTGGAGTAAGGTTTCCATTGAGCACTAAATTATTTTCAAAATGTCCACAATAAGGTGGTTCCAGGCCTGGGCTCATAGTAAGGGTCCTGAGTAAAGTTTGGTGCTGCTGTCTCTCCACAAGAAAATTTGTATTGCTCTCTGACAGTCTCTCCTTAGCCCTGTGAAGATTAAAAAACACAAATACATTTTCTTTTTCCCTAAATCATTCCTAAATGACATACATTTTTTTTTTAGGTTTCCATAATAGTAAATAGCATTTGCCATTGAACAGTGTTTTAACACTGAACATGTGACGGAGCACACCTAGTATCTAAAATTATACTTTTAAAATTGTTCTAAAGAAATACTTGTGTTTCCAGGGGCATTCCTAACTAACAATTCAAGTTAGGGAAGGGAGAGAAGTGGCTATCAGTGATGTACATGGGTTAACAAATAATACTTGCTGTCTTCTGGAATGGCTGTACTGACAGGATCCTTTAGGATGCCATTATATATACATACTTATATTTAGTAAACCTGTTTACAGATGTAAAACTAAACCATCCCTCAAAGACATTTTCAAGCGTTTGCTTTCACCACTCTTGTACATTTCACTCATTATCTCAAAGAAACTGAGCATTTGACACTGAGGAATCATTGAGACCAACAATCTCTAGGGGAGATAGTAGATGACAGACGTGTGATCAGAAAGAACTAAAACAGCTACCGAGGCAATTAGCTCATAACAGTTACCAAGGCACTGGAGGCAGAATCTGCCCTTTCTGTCTTCAGTCTTCCACATGCCTCCCTCCCACCATGGTGCTCTTTTAGCCACTTTGGGAATTATACTACCCTTCAGCCCTGTGTGAGTCTTTCTGTATTTCACCTGGATGCCTTTATGTAAAGTAGAAAAAAGCATAAAGGATAGTTTTTTCTCAAGGCCCACTCTAGTAATCATACCAAAGGTCACAATCAAGAGAATAAATGTACCAAGCTGCCAGGATGAGTAGTAGTAGTACTTGGCCTTTTAGGTTAAAGATGTAATCTTCCAAAAATGAAACTCACCGACATTTCTATTTAGGGTAATTCTGACAAGCAATTTTATAATAATACGCTTCTAAATGAGAAAGCTTCGAACAATGCACTTAAAGACTAGCAGATCTGATCAATGGAAAATATACAGGGCGGGGGGGGGTGCGGGGGTGGGGGGTGGGTGGGAAGAGGTCCCTGTAAAACTGAAAAAAAAGAAGAGGGATGCAAACTGTCCTGGACTAACATTTCAAAGGTAAGTTCACTTAGAAACCTCATTTTCCAAAATAACACGATCTAGTTGGCTTTCACTTCCTACTCATCTCATGATCTTGGCTCCACAGAAATTATGCTTTAGAGGCAAATTAATGAGCTAAATTTCTTGTCTATGATTCTGTTTTGACTTACCTGTTCAGCTTGTTTCTCAAGGACGTTGTAAGTTTTAATTCTTCTAGGTAGAGTTGCCTGTAGGTTTCCAACTCTGTTTTAGTAGAAAATCTGGAGAAGTCTTCATTGTAGAGACCTGAGAATTCCAGATCTTTAATTCTAAGTTCCATTTGATTTCTCATTGAAGCATGGTTATTTTCTCTTAACTGGTCCAAGTTTTGTCGAGCTGCTGCTTGTGCCTAATGAAAAAAAAATTAACACGATAGTTTCAAAATAGGTATAATCTGAATAATTAATTATACCTGTTTCCTTTAGTTCTGAGTCAATGTTTCAGAGAGAAATTTTAAATGAAAAAAAGCTCAAGTGTACAATATCTATCATCAATGTCAACTGAATTAAACATGATTTATAAAATTAAAGTTCAAACATTCCTGTATTAGTATTCACGCAATCTGATAATTCAAATAATAGAATCAATGAGAAAATTTTAAAGGTCAACAATAAACTTAAGAATAATCCAAGTACAGTGCAATTTTGAAATCATAATTTTTCTTTTCCTCTTCATAGTGAGACTAGTTGTTTAAATCATCATTTTTTCTTATCCTCTCGATTTAGTAGGAATAATGATGAAAACTGAAATCTTTAAAGGGTGGAACAAATGCCTCCAGAAATCTACAAACTACCATAAAGCAAGTAGAGGAAACCCCTACAATACATCTATCCAAAATGTAATTTCCAGTAAAATGAGTTAAAGCACATTACAGATCAATCAATTAACCTGTAAAAACAGGTTGACTTCGTGTAATTTTTCTACTATGTCCAGTCGTGCTCTTTCTTCAATCTCCTGTTTATACTGCTCCACTTGACTGCGTTGTACCATATTCATTTCCATAAATTGTTTCAATTTTACTACTTCTTGCTGTAACTTCTTGTTGTTGCTCTCTAGTTTTTCACATTCTTCTTTGAAAGCTTTCATTGATAATGACTCTTGAAGAACTTGATTTTTTGCATCCAGGTGTAGATATTTTGAAGATGTAGTTTCCAGTTCTGTTGTAAGGACATCAGCCTGCATGAATAAAGCACTATAGTTTGGAAGGGAATGAAAAGAGTCTAACTCAAAACTACTATGAACATTTTTTTTTCAGATTTTAAGTAATCTCTACACCCAGTGTGAGGCTCACAATCTCAAGATCAAGAGTAACTGAGCCAGCCAGGCACTCAAATTTTTAAATAAACTCATTTGCAATAAAATGTTACCTGTCTTAGAATGTGGAACCTTAAACAAGTCAGAAAATCAAGAGACACGTTAAAGACATCAGGTGTTACTGAAATAGATCTTTGCTATCATTCTCTTTAGTACACAACATTTGCACTTGATTCTATACTTTTATTTTTTCTATGATTTTTTCATATCTTTCTTTCATAAAATAAGTCCCCTCTTAGGAGAAAGTCTCTTAGCCCTTCCCCCATCTTAACACTCCATAACTTTTAAAGAAGTTTTAGCAATATCGTATTGACTTATGTATGCCCAAGTCAAAAAATACGTCCCAAGATAAGACTCTGGAAATAAGACTCTAATTCATGAATCT